>NW_011888931.1:2992441-2997763 GCF_000151845.1 Pteropus vampyrus | reverse complement strand
CACCTGAGATCCCTAGCGTGACCTAGGGATTCGTGTGCGCATGCGCTTCGCTCTCTACTGTATCTGCATTTACACCAGCCTACAATTAAAAAGCACGAAGAGAACTAGCACCATTAACTGGTCGGTTGCTTTTGTATAAGTGACTGCTTCGTGCACTGCATTTCTCTTATCTTTCAGCTTTCCATTCCAGGTTAGTCTGTTTACACAGCCAGGACCATTAGACTTATTCACATGGAGTAGCTACTGACTGAGATGGTGGCGACCAGACAACAATAATGAGCCTTGGAAAAGCCAAATCAACTTATAATGGAAAATATAGTCATGATTCTTGGGCTAAAAAGGCAGGTACTCAAGTTCAATCATTTATCAAGTACCTACTATATATTAGGTGATTGCGAAAAAATCGTCTATATAACCAATGTGACACCTGCCCCCACATCCGCCATCTCCCAACCTTTGCGTAAGTTCTGCCCCTCATGTCTCTGTAGAAGCCCTGTGGGGTAGCTGCCATTCACCTGCCCAAATAGTAACTGAGTGGTTGTGAGTTAAACCCAGGTCTTTGAACCAGACCAAGCTGCTCACCACGCTATGATTTCTCTGAAGAGGCTGCACCTAGGGAGTCCTCCACCACCTTTCTCATATTTTTTTCTGCTTTGACTTACACCAGTGATGCCAGTTTAAGTCCAGTTGTGAAGTAATCTCTGAGACTCAGACATACCTGGGAATGATCAGGAAGGGGTGTTACCACCAGGGACCCTGCGAGTCACAAGAGCACCATCAGGGTGGCTTCGGGGCCCACATGATAAGTTGTGAAGTCTGTTGGTAAAGAGACATTCTTCTTGCCTATTCAATTAGTAGATACTAATTGAGCATCTACTGATGTTCCAGAAAATGTCATAAGGATCTGGACTATATCAGCGAACAGATAACCCCCCTGGGAATATGTACGCTTGCATGGGGAGACAGACAACAAATGGTAAACATCATACATAAGTAAATTATATGGCACCTTAGAAGGTGATAAGTAAAATAAATAAAGAAAAAGTAGAGCAGGATAAGAAAATCCAGATGCATCTGTGGCGGGAGAAATGACTGCCGTTTTACACATATGGCCAGCATTGAGATGGTCGAGAGGTGACATGGAAGCCAAGCCTTGAAGGCGACAAGTGAGTTGGCCACGTCTGGGGGAACATGAGGAAGAGGAACAGCTTGAGCAGAGGCCCACGGGCTAGAGCGTGCCCCTGGGCATGTGGCGGGGTGGAGTGAACAGTGGGGGCCTGGCAGATGCGTTTGGATAGGGAACAGGGTCCAGATCGTGTGGGGGGACTTGTAGGCATTGTACGAACTTTGGCTTTTACACTGAGTGTGATGAGCCCGATGGAGAGTTTTAGTCAGAGCAGTGATACGATCCGACTTACATTTCAAAGGGCTGTGTGTTGAGACTAGACCGGATGGGGTGGTGGTGACAGGGGAAGCAGGGAAACTCTTTGGGAGGCTACGGCGATGATCCAGCTGTGAGATGCTGCGCGCCTGGGCCAGGTGGTGGCAGCTGTAGTCGTGACAAAGGATGGATTCCGGGAAGCTCGTGAAGGCAGCCTGGCATCACTGCCTGATGAATTGGATGTGAGGCGTACGAGAAAGAGCGAAGACAAGAACGATCGCAAGGCTTTAGGAAAAATAAAGTCGCCCACGAGTGAGGTGGGGAGGTTTCCCCAGCTCTTCACAGGGTACATCACAGCTTTGGGGCTTTGAAGGCCCAAAGGATGACACAGTGCCGCTTCTGGCATCTTGTAGTACTGGAGGTGATGGGAAGCAGCATCCACGAAGGGGCCCGGTGACCCAGAAGAGGACCTTATTTCCACCATGTGGGCCCAGGAGCCCCCAAGTGGCTCAGAGGAGCAGGCTATCCTTCCTGCTCCATTCCCCACAGCCCCTCCCAGGTTCTGCCCTTGGCTCTGGAGACGCCATATAAAACTGAGGTTGTGGCCCCAAAACTGCCTCTGCACCTGTCCTGTGAGTACAAGAGCCGGTCTCGAGTGGATACGGTACAGGAGTCTCTCACATAAGAGTTAAGGTCTGTGCTGAGGAGGCCCAGCAGCAGCTCCTGACGCCTTCTCGTCAATCTGGTGCACTAAGAAGTAAAACAGACGGAATTAGTGTTGTTCACAACACACAGGACTCCCTTCTTCCCCCCGCTCCTCATCTCCCAACCTTTGCCATAAGCTCTATAAAACCAGAGTCATCAGGGCAGGTGGCATGGTGGGGGAGAGCAGTAACCCAACGTGAGGGGGAACGTGAGCTCAGATTGCTAAGGGGAGGGAAGGCAGGGCTGACAATTTAGCTGAGGGTGGCCAGTATTCCACACTGGTCAGAGCCTTACCAGACACTATGGCATCTAGCACTGGACTCTGAAAGAAGAGAGCAATGCCCAGAGCTACAGGAGAGGTCATAGGATGGCTACGATGGTGACGAAACTTTGGAAAGGAACTGGAATGATTCATATGACGAAAGGTTTGGGCCACGTCTGACAATGGTCTTCAGATGCGTGAAAGGGTATCTCCAAAAAGATGGTCCTTGTCTGTTCTGGGCCTCAACTAAGGATAATTCAAGGGGAAATGTAATTTTAAAATCCTGTAACATTTGTAGGTTTGACAAAGGGAGATTTTTCTAGGTGGCGAGGGTCGCTACGTCCCAGAGGGGCAGAGGGAGGCAGGGCCTCCTTGGGTCAGCCTCGAGGGCCAAGCCTGGTTTGAAAGTGGCCTGTTGAATAGAGGGGACTCCCTCTAGCTTGGGGCGGTGGTGGTGGGGGTAGGGGGCGGTGCCTATGATCTAAGTAAACAAAGAAATGGGTTCAGGGGACAGAAGAGCATGTGGAGACCAACAGGTAGCTGAGAAGTGGATGTCCTGATGTGTGGGGCGGCAAAATGAGTTTCAGCACTGACACTTGTCCCTCGAAGGAGAAGTGAGAAATCTGATGACACTGTCATTAGAAACCATTGGTGCCTTGGCAAATGATTTTTATTGGTGACGTGAGCAGAACCAGAACCGTTGTCGAGGCCTCGCTTTTCCTCCAGAGGCACAGCTCATCACAGAGAATTGTGGCACCTGATCGAACACGAGCTCAGGCCTCGGTGGCGGAGTCCTCGCTCTGGCAGACCTTCCACTGACGTCAGATGAGATCTGCTCAAGCAAAGCTACAGGATCAGGTCTTGGGAGGGTTATTTATCTAGAAAACTAAATGAGGCTTGGACTGAAAACCAAAAAAAATAAAACAAAAACTGTGACATATCTAGACCTGCTACGTCTAGAATGGGAAAAATGTCCTTCCAGTTTTCAGAGCCTTAGTGTGGCATCGCCTCGTTTAGAGTGTATTTAGGGTGGTAGTGTTTAAAGTTCTTGGGCTTTGCAGAAACCTACTGTATTTCATGGGCTTTATTCACCAAACTTTCAGTAATCTCCACCCAAGCAGGGCTGCGCCTTCTGTGCTGGAGGGTTGCCGTCTGCTTTGAGTTCTCCTGTAGCTCAAGGAACTTCTCCCTGTAATGAGCTTGCAAAGCAGCAGTCCTTCACTGAGACCTCCCTCTCAGGATTAAAAAGGTCAGAAATACGCTAAATATAGAATAGGGTGAGCTATGCTGGGCATTTAGATTCTAAATTAAAAGACCGTAGTCTGTATATTTCTCTATAAGCATTGCTTTGGCTGAATTCCACAAATTATGATATGTTGTATTTTTATAATTTGTGGAATTCAGTTCAACATCTCTTCTAATTTCCCTTATAATTTCTTCTCTGACCCATGGGTTGTTCAGAAGTGTGTTGTTTAATTTAAAATATTTGGGGTTTTCCTAGTTATTGATGTCCAATATAATTCCATTGTAGTCAGAGAACATACTTATACATGCTTTCAGTATTTTAAAATTCATTGAGGCTTTTTTATAGCCCAGCATAGAGTCTATCCTGACAGATGTACCATATGTAACTTGAAAAAAATATGCATTCCGTCACTGTCAGGCATAGTGTTCTAAAGAGGCTGCTGATAGCGTTCAAACCTTCTGTATCTTTCCTGATCTTTGCCTAGTTATTCTATCAATTGCTAAAAGAGGGGTGTTGAAATCTTTAACTGTAATTGTAAAAATGTTTTTCTCCCTTTAATTACATCAATATTTGTTTCACGTATTTTGAACCTCTGTTATTAGACACAGACACATTTATGTTATGTCTTCTTGATGAATTGAACATTTTAATCATAATGAAATGACCCTCTCTATCTCGGGAATACTTTTTATCTTGGAGTCTATTTTATCTTGTATTAATACAGCCACACCAACCTTCTTATGCTTACTCTTTGCATAGTGCATCTTTTTCCATCCATTGGCTTTCAGCTGACATGTGTTTCTATATTTATACTATATTTATATATGTAATCTGAAAATCTCTGCCTTTTATTTGGAGTGTTTAATCTGTTTATATTTAATGTAATTATTGATGTTTTGGTTTGGATCTACCATTGTATTACTTTTCTCATTGTCTTTTCTGATTTTGTTCCTCTGTTCCTCTCCCCTCCTTTTAAAAAATATCACTGCCATGTCTCATATCTCCAGCCTGGACTTCTAAATTCTGTTGCCTACTCAATGTCTGTATTTAGACATATAACAGACAGCTCAAATTTAGCATACCAGCTCAAGCTTCTGACACACTCATCTCCCTATTCTTCTCTCAGTGGCCCCCCACGAAGATAGTGGCAACTCTCCTTTCCATTTCTTCCAGCCAAAACTTGGGATCTTCCTTGACTCTTCTCCTTGCACATGCCACATACAATACATATGCATCCTGCCAATCTTATCTTCAAAATACATACAGAATCCATATCTACCATCCTCTTTCACCTGTGCTATAGCAATAACCTCCAACTGGTCTCCCTGCTGTCTGTTCTCAACACAGCAGCCGGGTGGATTCTTTTAAAAGCTAAGTCACGTCGCTTCTCTGTTAGAAAACCACAGTGTCCCTTGTTTTCTCAGAGTAAAAGCCAATATTTACAGTGACCTGTAAGACCACTCCCCATTATTCTTCTGCTCTCTTCTCCTTCTATTCTTTCTCTAGCTCATTCTATTCTAGCCACCTTGGCCTTCTCTGTTCCCCTAACTCAGTGTTTCTCAACTTTCTTTCATTATTGTTCCCACCAGGGGCAAAAAGGAAGTGCCTTTTTAGGTATTTCTTTCCTATGCCCCACCCCATGAAAATTTAACACCACGAATATGCTATTTATGTTTATTTATTATCTCTCTATGTGCTTTATACATTAAAAGAGTAAGATTTTTTTTT
>NW_011888931.1:2975893-2992391 GCF_000151845.1 Pteropus vampyrus | reverse complement strand
GGTTTGGATCTACCATTGTATTACTTTTCTCATTGTCTTTTCTGATTTTGTTCCTCTGTTCCTCTCCCCTCCTTTTAAAAAATATCACTGCCATGTCTCATATCTCCAGCCTGGACTTCTAAATTCTGTTGCCTACTCAATGTCTGTATTTAGACATATAACAGACAGCTCAAATTTAGCATACCAGCTCAAGCTTCTGACACACTCATCTCCCTATTCTTCTCTCAGTGGCCCGCCACGAAGATAGTGGCAACTCTCCTTTCCATTTCTTCCAGCCAAAACTTGGGATCTTCCTTGACTCTTCTCCTTGCACATGCCACATACAATACATATGCATCCTGCCAATCTTATCTTCAGAATACATACAGAATCCATATCTACCATCCTCTTTCACCTGTGCTATAGCAATAACCTCCAACTGGTCTCCCTGCTGTCTGTTCTCAACACAGCAGCCGGATGGATTCTTTTAAAAGCTAAGTCACGTCGCTTCTCTGTTAGAAAACCACAGTGTCCCTTGTTTTCTCAGAGTAAAAGCCAATATTTACAGTGACCTGTAAGACCACTCCCCATTATTCTTCTGCTCTCTTCTCCTTCTATTCTTTCTCTAGCTCATTCTATTCTAGCCACCTTGGCCTTCTCTGTTCCCCTAACTCAGTGTTTCTCAACTTTCTTTCATTATTGTTCCCACCAGGGGCAAAAAGGAAGTGCCTTTTTAGGTATTTCTTTCCTATGCCCCACCCCATGAAAATTTAACACCACGAATATGCTATTTATGTTTATTTATTATCTCTCTATGTGCTTTATACATTAAAAGAGTAAGATTTTTTTTTTCATCCTCCAATAATGAATTCTCAGCCCTTTAAGAGGAGGTCTCCCCTACTGAGAATGCTTGCTTTCACTATTTGGGCATGATCCTACATGTTCTGTCCCATATAGCTGTCTAACTCGCCTCCTCCAGGTCTTACTAGAACATTCATGTTATCAGCGAGGCATCCCTTGGTCACTCTATGTACAAGAGCAACTCTGTGCCTCGGGACTCCCTATCTTCCTTCCAGCTCTATGCTTCTTCATAGCACTTGTTACTACCTGGCACCTCCATATGTTACTCAGCTGCTCTTTATTGTCTTTGTCCCTTCACGAGAATGTGAGCTCCAGGAGCTATTTGCTTTTTTTTTTTCTCTTCTCAGCATCTAGCTCAGCTCCCGGCACACAGTACAAGCTCTATTAATACTTGTTAAGTGCATGCATGTGGCGCTTACTTGCCCCTACCTGCCTGCACTTGGGTGTCTCCATTTGCCAGCATGTTCTTTTTTCTCCCTTCTATCTACCAAGTCTTGTCCTTGCTTTAAAGCACAAGCCAAGTATCAACTTTTCCCTGGCCCCCTTTTTGGTTTTATGTCCTCAAGACTATTATAAAGTCCTTATACTCACACTCTCGGCAGAAGTTATAGAATTGGAATTAATTATTGAAGACTGAGTTCCTTTTCTCCTTGGCCTAATCTGTCCCAAATCTATTCAAGAACCTCCTTAGACACTCGTTATTAACACAAACTTTGGGCGCCCAAAGATGCTTGGTTAGTCTTTAAATTGTGAGCATTCAAATGCCATTAGAAGACTGAAGTTTTCCTGACTTGAATGTGTGGCCACAAAGAAGGGCGAGAAAACCAGTTAGTCTTCAGGCTGGTTAACACTGTGTAAGTACGTTTTGGGTAGATTCAGTTGGCCGAAAGTAAAGAACATATTTTTTGCTGGTTTCCATTGCATTAGATCATGTTGTTTTAACCCAAGGGCCTCAGGAAGTACACACTAAATTGGAACACTCAATCAAATTAAAAAAAAAAGTATGCTTAAACTGAGTTATAGTTGATGGTGCCACAAATGCTAAAGTTCAAGTTAACATTCCAGCCTGAGGTCATAACGTTATTAGTGAGGAGCCTGTGGCAGGGGGCGGGAACAAATAGGGTATCAGACTTCAGCACACACGTTATGAATTTTGTTACATTGGAAGGAAAAAAAAGAACCTTGTGATAACCTAACTCTTTGTGTTTATTCATTTTCTTGTATGTTCAAAGGTCCACCCTGAGTAAGATAACAAGTATTCAATACTTCGTCAAAAAATCATTTGCTCGATGTGCCTCATCTGGTGGAACAGAAGTGTTTTAGAGGCAGTCACTACCCCCATGTCCCTCTGTCACCATCTCATCTCTGATGGACTAAAGGTGGGGTTGGACTCTCCTGTAGGAAGACGGGGCGCCCTGGAGCTTAGTGGCCTTGCATCTTAGAGGCTGGTGGCATTTGGCATTATCTATGTGTTGTGTGTCAGCAGCCCAGGAAACAGGAGCAGAGTCCGGAACATCTCAATTATAAAGTAATATTAAAATGTTGCCTGTAGACCAAGTCCCTGCAGTAAAATTGTCTTTTGGGAGCTGAACTTATCAAAGACAGCTGTGGTAGACTTTGAGTGTCTCGTCAGCTGTTCTTCCTTCATCCTCATTCTCCTGTTCATGGCCCCTCCCTTAAAATACTGGTCTCTGATCTTTACAGTTTACAAAATGGTTTCTCATGCGATATTTTAGTTAATCCGAGGAGGCAGGAATTATCCTCATGATCCCCATTTGGTAGATGAGAACGTAGAAGGGGAAGTGGAGAAGACATTGAAGCAGGGAAAATATTTTGGCATCACTTCTTGGATCATATAACCTGGACCACACATAGCTCTTGGCCAATAGTTTCAAATTCCAAGGTTTCCCCTCACCTGGTAACCAAAATAATCAGGATACCAAATGTAGTGAGGACTTACTTTGTGCCAGGCCTTGTGCTAGGTGCTGTACATACCATGCCTCATCTTTTCATCCCCATTATCTTCGTGAAATAGTTATTTTACTCCCATTTTAACGATGAGAAAACAGAGGCTTAGGAACACTTAAAGATTTAAGACAAAGTATATTATTCAGAGCTCCATTAAATCCATTGTTTAAAAAAAAAAAAAAAGACTTTTCAAGAGTCACAGACCTAGTTGTGGCATTGTCAGGGTGCAACGGAGCTCTGAGTCCAAAGCATGACCTTCCCCACCCTGGTCCACTGCCTCCTAGGATCCTAGGGGAGAAATGCTCTAGGTGGATATGGGGCCAGGAAATTTATAAGCAGAAAAGCATTATTGTTGGACCATTAACTTTGAAGCCAGTGATTTGTACCCCAAACCAAGGTAGCAGTTGAAGAAGAGGTATACCTCTTACCAAAGCTGAGTGACAGCTAGGTGGTCGAGTGTGCGAAATCCAAGCCAGGACAATATCAAGGGGAGACCAGCTGACTGCTCTGGATGGCGCTCGGTTCGCTAAAACTCACTTTGCCAATTTATTAAAGATTCTCAAAGAGATTTACTTTTCTTCTGCCCTTATTACTAGCACTGTTCATGTCCCAGTCTGTACATCAATTCAGCCTGTGCTTGGCCACTGCTTTCTCTGCTTGGCCACTGCTGTTCGTCCAAGCCCATCTTTTTTCAGATGATGCTAGCAGACTGACTGCCCGACTTTCGTGTCAGCCAGAGAGCCAACAATATTTTTTTTCCCTCTCTCTTTGAATCTTGTCTTTGGGCAAGATTTTGATTATAAGACCAGAAAGCCCAACATGTAGCTTGGGAGTTTCCCACTGGTCAGAACCCACTCTCCATACTCCACCCTCACCTCTCAGCATGACTAATGAAGGATGCAGGCCCCTGTTATGGTATGAAAAACTCAGGGTGAATGAGCAAGGGTTTTAATCTCTCGTAAAAGCTTTATTTCAAGAGTCAACGTTTCACAATATAGCAAGCACAGGTAAGCCATTGTAACAGAAATATTGAAGATGATGGGTGGTTGTTCGTTTTTGTTCTTCCTTGATCCTAATAAATACGGCCAAGTTTCCTAGAGCCCTGCTACAGCATTTAGCATGAAAGAGTCTTCACAGGCAACGCTCCCTGAAGGGATGACAGAGAATGAACCTCACACACTACCTATGCAACGTTGTTTGGGAAGTTCATCATTGCTGCTGATGAAAGGGTGTGTACAGAGGAGGGTGGCCTCATTCTGTTTGCGGCCATGACTTTATATGACCTGTCTGCCAGCCATCTCCAAGGACTTGCTGTTAAATGCATTAACTGAAGACAGAAAGGAATCAAGAAAGTGAGCAGAGATTTTAAAAATCAAAACTGAGAACTAAGTATTGAAATTTACCTTTTAACAAACTTATCCAGGGCGTCCTTCTCTAGTACCTTGGGCAGTGCAGAAAAATTATTTGATACTACTTGCGATGATGACTGACATATAGTACAAATTAATTCACAGTTTCACTGGACTATTGGAAAGCTGCATTCTGATGCAAGACTAAGAGCTTCCAAGCACAGGTTTCTATTAGGTTATGACAATTGAGACAGAGGGAATGGCTTTCTGAATAATATGGCTTTGCATGTATTAAAATAATACCTAAATAGCATCTCGAAGAAATAATTATTTGGTTGGAAACAGTGCCCCAAGTACCTAGAATAGTATACTGATGGGTGGCTTGGTAAAACAGCAAGAGCACAAAAGACTTGAAAGCCTGGGTTGAGTCCCGAGTCCCCACCCCACTTCTTGCTGAGTGATACTGGTCAAACACTGGGCCACTTGGAATGGCATCATAGAAGTGTCGGGAGGAACAAGTAAAGTAAGACAAAGCTTTTTGAAAACCGTAACGTACTACACAAATATTATTATATACTTCCTCATGAGACTAACAAATTAGGCTATAGGCTGTTTAGAAACCTGTCTGCAGAGATAGGTCTAGGTGTCGGTCTGGAACAGCCTCCCTCTTGCTGGCAGAGCAGGTTTACAATCTCTCAGCGTGTCTTTTGGGTACTGAGGGGTACCCGGTGGCCTCCTGTAGAGCCCTAGGACAAAGATTCTCCAAGTGTGGTCCCCACCTGGGAACTTAATAGAAATGCACATTCTCAGGCCCCACCTCTAACCAAGTGGGTCAGAAACTCTGGGGGCGAAGCCCATTAATCTGCTTTAACAAGCCCGCCAGACCATTTTGACACTCAAGCTCAAGCTCAAGTCTGAGAACCACTAACCTAGGTCTTGGAGCTTCTGCAGAAACTAGGAACAAGGGCCCCGCCTCTACAGCATCATTAGAAGGAACCCAAGGACCCTAGAGTCAGAAGGGACTAGAGAAGCCAATTTTTAGTTTGGCTAATTTTGTAGCTGAGGATTCTGCAACCCCAAGGGGCTAAGTGAGGTCTGATCCAAACCCAGGCCAAGAGCTGGTGTCAAGATGGCTGATGCTCTTCTCCTGCGTCCCACTGCCTCTCCTGTATCCTGATCACAAAGCTCCATGCAATTGCCACTCAGAGAAGGTGGCACAGTGTGGAGGAGCAAGGTCAGGTGGAGAAGCTGGATCTGGTTAGACCTACTTGGCTCTAGCCCAGAAGGCAGGGCCCCAGAAGTCATGGCTGCCCTCTTTCTTCTTGCTCTGGAAGATGAAGTCATCTCCAGTGGCTGGAGGTGGGAGTGAGGTAGGATGTCCCATCTACAGGCTCAGAATGGAACAAGGTATGGATCCCAGGAGCCCTGAGGTTGCCCTTCCACAGAAGCAGCTTCCCTGATTGGTGTAAACATACTGGTTGGTGTGAGGGCTGGAAAGGCTAGTTGCTTCTGAGCGCTGAGGGTCAGGGCCAGGGAATTCCCATAGGGCATTTCTAGCAGAAGGCCAAGGTCTAAGCAGAAGGAGCCTTCAAATAAAATCAAGTATCAGGGAAAACAATCACTGACAGCTACCTAGGCAGGTTGGTTCTGGCAATGAAACTGAAATACAAGAATGATCCCCAAATTCATTCCCAGAAATCTTTACTTCAGGCTCTTAAGAACTGAGGAGGTTTGGGAGTGGCAGTAAATCAATCATTTCATAAACAGCCTTATTCTCAGCAATAAAATTTTCCTCTTCTCCTTTTCTCCCTCAAATGACTCCATTTTTTGAGAGGTAATTTTACCTTAAATATAGCCAATATGTTTCTATGGAATCTTAGCTCAGAAACACTAACAATTTCTTTCCATATTCTTGTTTGAAGAGAAACCGACCACTATACAGCAGAGAATGTGATGACCTATCACAGCTCCCCACCTTTGAAAGTGGCCAGCAGCTGGTGTCCTGAGCTTAGAGTCTCAGAGCAGTTGATGTGACTTTGGGGAGCCTTCGACTCCCTCTCGCTTTCCACAGCTGTAAAGTCAGAGAGGACGCGATCATTTCCATGATTTAATTTGAAGAGTGGCTGACGTAACTCGTAGCACAAAGAGAAACTTCGGTTAATTTGATCGTTCTAGACTGGCAACTCACCTGGAGTTAGAGGTTGAATTATCCTGTTAGTCTCTTAGCTTTGATCCCCAATAAGAGTCAGGTTTTCACATCACATGGGCGTGAGTTTGGCCCTGACTTCATCGTTGTCATGCTCACTTCTGGAGAATGTCAGTCACCCATCCCTTGGTGTCATGTGGCTCAGGAAAGGAGGGGATCTTTGTTTCATTCATCTGTTTGGAGGTTTTGTGCTTGTTTTTAAAGTTGAAGCTGGCCTAGTTTGTAGATTTGAAGAAACAATGCGCACATTTAGAAATTAAGAGATTAGGGGCAATGCCACGTAGTGGTGCTGTTCAGCCAACACATTTTCACTGAAAACCAAGGCATGAATCAGGGTCACCCAGAATACACACTCCTCCTTGGAAAAGCTCTGGCTTGCTGGTGGGTGACAGACACTCGCAGGTAAGGGTGTTTTTTGTAGAACAATGGTCACTGTAGTTCTCCACAGCATCCCTGGACCAGCTACTCACCTTCTCCTGGCCTTATGCACAGAGAGGAGCCTGTTCATTATTGTCCGAAGCCGTGAGAAGATTCTGAGAAGAGAGCTCACAGTCCTGTTATTGAAGTCACTACATGACATTGAGACACAGTCATTAAACTATTGAGTCTAAATATTCCGTAGAATGATCTCCCTTCCCGGATCAACAGCAAGCAGCAGCTAGGTGCTGCTTCCCTCTCACCACCAGAGGGCGGCAGAGGCCCGCTCCCTCCCGGAGGGAGGATGTACACCCTGAACGTGGACGAACTCTGGGTGGCAAAGAATACATTTTATTCTCCGGAAAATCCAAGTGATAACAGATGTGAAAGTTCCAGTGTTGGCTTAGGAAAAACGGATTACCCTGCTGGGTTGTTTGTTTGTTTGTTTGTTTGTTTGTTTATATAATTATTCTCTAGAAAATGGACACATTATTTTAAATAAGTTTAATGAAGCATGTGTAAGAATTCAAAGGTGTGATCAACAGCGTCTGATGATTTGGAGCAGAAGCCTGTTCCCGGCACTGCTCTCTTGCTGCAGGGACATGTGACATGAAGGACATTTGGGAAATATACTGGGGAACACAGTGCTTTCAAGAGAAGGCAAGTCACTAAGCTGGGTGATACTGATGCTGTCCCTGGTTCTGGAAGGTCCAGTTCCAGGGGCACCTCAAAAGATAGTTACTGAGGAACTTAAAATAATGAGAAAAATCTGGAAAAAATAAACTGCAAACTATGAAGCAAGATATCGGACCTGCGTGGGTTCTCTTCCTCTTCCTCCTTCTCTCTCCTTCCTTCCTCTGCCTTTTTTTTGGGGGGGGGAGGTGCGGAGGAAGTCTGGAATTATTATATAATATAAAGCGATTTATGAGGAAGGTTGTTAGAGCTTGCAAGCAAAACTGGTCTTTATTCCCATAGAAAGTTAAATCTGTCCAGTTGTCAACTGAAAGGAGATGGATATGAGGTATTGTTTAGACACCTGTCAGGAAAGAGATAAAGGAAGTGACTTTGGGTTACATGCAACACGGGTCTGAGAGAATCTATATCAATTTCTAATTATTTTGAGATTTTTCTTCGTCTTGTATGATTCTCAAACTTCAATTAAGATCCCAGTTATCAGCAATCTTCATGTGGGCCATCTGCCGTTTGTAGCCCTAACTATAATTCCTCGGCAAGAAACTTGTCCGGCTAGGTTAATGAGTGCTGGATCATAGGACTGTGACTGGCTCAGACCATGCTCTTTTCTTGTAAATTGGAAAAAGGCATGCCCTCTCAAGCAGTCAAGGTCAGCTCCAGAGTGCACAGCCAGTCCTGATAGTAGGAGCTGAATTTCAGCCCTCACTCTTCCCCTCAGCTGGACATCCTTGGTCGTAAACAGCTCAAGACAGTCTGAGCTGACTCTTAGGTCCTCACTCCCTAGATTCATCCAATGCCCCACATTCTTCCTACTTTTGGAAAATGGCACAGCATTATCGTCTATAGTATTAAAAGAAATGATAACTAGACGCAGTTGCTGTAATTATAGCATCTTGGCATTGAAAGCTACTTTCAAGGGTCACCTGCTCCGACAATTCATTCACGTGTCCATCGCTGGAACCACGGCCTCTCCAGATAGCGTTAATGCTGCAGAGTTCCTTATTTTAAGCCTGCTCGGCAACTTTTAGTTGGCACCCACTGGTCCTTGCTATGCCCTCGGCAATTATACAAGCAACTCTCCTTTTTTTATGGTTGAAAATCCTACCTTTACAACTGCTGTTAAAGGTTGCATTAATTGCCTTTACCAACTTGATCGCCATATCAAAAAACTTTTTTAAGGTGCTACACCGCATTGAGCTCACCATTCTAGAATGGTCGGATCAGTGCAATTTCCAGTAGAACAGTCATCATTTTTGTGCTGGGCTTTTTAGCATGTACTGGCCCCAAACTGCCCTGCCAAATACTTGTGTTATTATTTACATCTGTTTTCAAAGGACAGAGCTCCCGAAAGACAGATAGGGTCACATGATTGCTTTTTAAAGGTTTTCTTAAAGCAGTTCTTGAAAAGTAGTGACTCTTTTATTTGGCTTGATAGAGAAGGTAATGTCACTTGCTGTTTTGAACTCTAATTTTATTTTCGAGGCCGTCTTCCCCCAGATCATCTGGAAGTGATCTTAGAGATCGTTCTACTAGTCAAATCTTGTACATGACAAAACAGGTCTAGAGAGTTTAACCAAGTTTGGCTAAAGGCACACGCTGGTAGGGAGGCTGAGGCCCAAGCTAGTGCTGGGCCCCCTGGTGGAGAATCTCCGTGCTGCCTCCTTACCATGTTTGGTGCGGCCAGAGGAACAGGCAAGGAGCAGTGTGTCCTGCCACCTGCCCCAGCTGCAAAAGTTTCACACTCCTTTTCTCTATCTTCCAAGTTTTCTACAATGATGCATTACTTTTCTCATCAGAAATATCTATCTATCTATCTATCTATCTATCTATCTATCTATCTATCTAATCTATCATCTATAAACAGATTTTAAAAACACGCCTCACTCACAGCCCCTGAATTCCCTTAGCCTTGTTTCTACACCTGTAGAGTGCCAGTCAGGAAAGGTGCTAGTCCATCACCTCTTAAAATTAAATGATTCGGGGATCTCATTTTGGTCAGAAGTTAAGAAACAATAAAGCCGTTTCTGGCCAGGGAAGAAGGGGGGAGGGTGAAAAAGGTGATTGAAAGGTACAAATTTCTAGTTATAAAATAGGTACGTAAATATGTACAGCATAGAGAATATAGTCAATGTCATAATAACTTATGGTGATCACTTCATAAGATACATAGGTATCGAGTCACTGTGTTGTACACCTGAAACTAATATGATGTTCTATGTAAACTATACTTTAATCAAAACAAAAGAAAACGATAAAGCCCTTTCCTGTCCTGTCCATCACTGTTCACTCACTCCCCTGCTCCCACGTGGATTACTTTGAAGGCCCCAGATAAGTTCCCTGAGTTAAGAGAAAAAAGAGAAAGGGGTTATAATGGGGGTAAAACTGAGAAGCACATCAGGAACAGGAACCCAGGGTACAAGGAAGGGAAGAAGTTGTCTGCAACCCCTACAGACGCTACCCTGTGGGGAGTCTGTCCAGACCAGAAGTGCTTGCCCCTTTGTTTTACTTTGGGACAAATCAGTGTCGTTCAACTAGTCACAAGCGAGGGAGGCGGCGGGGCGAGGCAGAGAACAGCTAGAAAGAGCGGGCAGGTGAGCCAGGCCCGCAGCGCACGCACCTGAACTTGAGAGCCGCGCGCCGGGGGCGGGGAGCTGCGCGGGCGGGGAGGGCGCAAGGAGCCCCGAGGGCGCGGGTTGGGCGCGGGCTGAGCGCGGGGAGGAGCCGAGCGCCGGTGCGGGTGCGTCTGGGTCGGGGCTGCTGATGTAAAACAGAGCGGAGCTCCTCGGCGCCTCGGCACCATTACCTTCAATTATAATAATTGGTGCCTTTCTCCAGCGTTTGCTCCCCCCACAGCCAGGATCCCTCGAGGTCTCGCTCTTGCTCTGCCTCCTGCTTCTCGCTCCCTCGCCCTCCGGCCTGTCCGTCTGCTTTGTCGCCGCTCCAGCCTCTGATCTTTCCGCGAGCTCTCCTTGCGGGAGGCCTCCCTAGAGCAGACACCAAAATCCCATTGGTCCGAAATGGCGCTGATGCTGCCAATTTTTCTATTTTTCAAAAGCAACGTAGAAGGACCTGCATTAACATTTATTTTATACTTACACGGATATTCTCAAATACCTCTTTGCTTCCATTCCTGTAAGCCGGGAACCAGTAAAAATGTGTGGAGCCTGAAGTCAACTTTCCTGAAACTTCCTGGGTCTGTCAATTCCGAAACTTCACCCTTGGCTACCAGCCGGGCATCCCCCACCCCGCTCTCTTTATTTCCAGACTCTTGCTGGAGTTATGCTGCCCCATGGAAACAAAAAGATTTCAGGCCGGAAAGTCTTCAGTTGTACCTCAAGACATTACGTCTGACAATAACAACAACAACAACAACTTATTATTATTATTATTATTATTATTATTATTATTATTTTCTCTGCATTATCTGCATCTATCATGGCCCCATACTCACCTATTTTCAGAACACCTGTGCAGGTCTAAGCAGAATGGATTCAAGGATTGAGAAAAAAAGAATGTGAGCGCCCTTTCCCCACTCCCGTCTTCTATTTCTATAAATCTTTGTTAAACTTAAGCAGCCATGTCAAGGAAGGGTGGGGAGATCGGGAGTATCTGGAGGGGCAAGAGCCTCTTCAGTAATCTTATTGATCGCCCGTAAAAGTGAGTATGGCTCGTGAGTACGGTCAGCACGTCCATAACCAGTCGGGATTTCACAGGGAAATACTTCCCTCTGACAGTGAGCCAGCAACATCGGGCTTCTTTGAAAATTGCCTTTGAATTGGAGATGGGTAATCTGAAGGAGTCCTGACACAGAGTGGAAGATTCTTCCTGTTTCCCAGAAGGCTGAGGTATGAATCATGGCTCCCTGTGAGCAGCTAAATTTCTTGCATAAGGATAAGTTAGCCGACCAATTTGTCTCGGGTGATCCTTGGACCATCACCCGTCATGGGAACTAACCTTCTTGGCAAGACTCATGCTGTGTAGAGAGATATCATCACCCTGCAGAGGCTGGACTGGCAGTGGCATGGTTTGTGCTTCAAATCTTCTGCTCCAGGGAGAAAAGAATCCTGAACCCACCCAGGAAGTCCTGAAGCTACCATAAATATATTCGGATGATTAAAAAATAGATTTGAATAAACTCTTTGTTTCTATGGAAAATCACTTAACATTTCCACAGGGTTTCACAGTGAACAAAACAAAGTTGACCTCATGTTGCTCTCACAGAAATCGGAGAGGCAGCCAGACCACCTACCACTGTTGCTCTTATTTATGAGTGAGGAAACTGAGGCACAGAGGGGACAATTGATTAACCTATGATACCGCACTGAATAATGAAGCGTGGATATAAATTCAGGTCTTCAGTCTCCTAGTTAACTGTTGTCTCCTCATCTACAAAGTTATATCGTTTCCACTGGAAATTCATTCATTGACATTAATTTATCAAAAACTAAAATTTATCCAGGACTACTCTGTGAAGGGTATCAATAGGAATAGCAAGGATAGAGATGTTTTCTGTCCTTTAAGGGTTTACAATCTCATTGAGTAGCCAGATAGAAAAGTAAAGTTAAATAACCATTGTGGGGTTGCAAAAAATAATTTTCTTCCCACCTTCCTAAGTTCTCTGGCTGGGCTAATAATCAAATCAACATGAGAAAAAGTAACAGGAGAAAATGTCCAAAATGTATTAAGGATGTGGGGATGCCATAAGAATATGAGACCCAAGGATGGATTGGACAGTTGACGCTTACATGCCATTCTGGGCAAAGGAGAAGATGCAGGGGTCTGGGATTTCAAAGAGAAAGCAGGTAATTTACAGGTAGATGAGGAGAAAGAGAAAACATGCAATAAACAAATTCTTGTTGGGCCACCCAGAAACACTGGGACACCGAGGAAGTTCCACAAATGGGCTTTGCTAGATTTCCCCTGTCTGCCGCATTTAGTTTGTATTACATGCTAAGGTGGCAGAACTCTGGTCCCCCTTACCATGTAAAAGATGCTGCTTCTTTAGAAAACTCTTTTTATATTCCTATGACTTTATGAGGAACAGCTAAGTGGTATGGGGTACAGCCAAGAGGGTGCCCCCCCATTCTAAGGAAGTAAGGGATGACTTTGGCTTTTTGGTTGTAAAGCTGATGAATTTTGCTCATGTATTACACATGGACTGGCAAACAATATAAATGCCCACAGACATGCAGGCACCTTGGCCTCTCCTAACCAAATTACGTGTTTGGTAAAAGCCGGATGATTATTCACCACAAATACCCATCTTTCTCAGGAAACTGATATAAAGCTCTTTTGGTAGCCACAGTCAACTAAAAAGACAGGATATTCAAGACTGTTGTATATTAAAAATGATTGAAGATTTCAAGGTGGTCGTGCGGGGCCTGGACTCTGAAAAGGTTGTGAGTCTTCAGTCATTATAAGATGGGCCATATTCATTTGGTTACATTAAGTTTATTTTTGATGACAGCAAACATTCAAGTGATACACTCACACTAAATGATTTAAAGGAATGACCTTAATTCTACTCATTAATACTTTTTTATGGGTGAGTTAAATGACTTTGTATGTGTGCGTATCATATATGTCATAAGTATGTGTATATATGTCACACCCACAAATATTACATGCTTTATTGTGCTGGCCTGCTCGCACTTCCTCGCACCTGGTCTTCCTGGCCCACAGCACAACCTCAGTGAGGGGCAACCACGTTTTACATCAGCCGGGACTCTGCCCTAGCTGAATGGACCTTAGGCTGAGCATTTTGAGATGGGATTGTCATAAGCTGACAGAACCCACGTAACTTGCCTGTCAGATTCACCTGAGAGATTGGGAATGGGAAAACGAAAGGGCTGAGGTAGTCTGCAGTAGTGGCAGGAGCAATACTATCTCGAGCATTGCCTCTAAGTAAAGGGGACGTATGATTGGATAAACGTAAGAGAAGTTATGAGAGAGCAAACACTAGAAATGAGAAAAGGATACCAGCTGGCTGGAGGAGAGGTAAGAGGCAAAGACAATCCTGAGAAAAGAGACCCAAGTCTAGTTTCCGGTTCCAGGGAGGCTGGCTTCTGGGGAAGATAAGTAATGCTTATAAATCACCAATCGGTTGCGTCCTTACAATATGCCTATTGTATCTGCACAAGAAACCCCTTCCAAGTTAATTAATCTTAAGTGGGTCTGTCTTCCTTTTAATTAAACGAGTCTGACTGAAGAATGTACTACAAATGTACATGTTTTAAATGGTGTCTTTGAAACAATAAGCTAAAAATATAGGTAAGCAACAGTAAACTATGAAAGGAACAGCGGAGGGTTGTTTGGGTTTAAACAGATTCACAACAGAATAGGAACTTGTTAGGAGCAAAGGAAGATTATCGAATATGGGAATAAATGCATTAAAAGTTCTCTTAATATCAAGGATAAGAACAAGAATTCTGTTCATTACTGATCTCACTTGATGCAACCCTACAGCTCTCTCTCCATCACCTCTGCCCACAGAATAAACTTCACCGAAGTGTATTAAATGTTAGAAGATATTGGCTGGCATTTCATTTCATGGGTTGAACCTATACATCAAATTTAATGTGTGTCTTGATACTCTGTAAACAGTAAACAAATATCGAATTATTTGTATAGCTAATTATTCCCTCAGAAATTATTATGAAATAAACACAACGGCAGTGACAAAAACATGATGGCATGAATAAGTAATTTCAAAGTTCCTCTGCACAAGACCTCATTCTGTTCTGTCAGTGAGATTTCAGTTTGGAAGATCCAGTATTAGACGAGAATGGCTTTATGAGAAGTCACCATGTGGCCACTAGAGGACCAGAACACCGGAAGACAGGTGGATTATGGGTGGTGGGAAGGGGTGCAAGGTTTTGGCCAGTTTCAAGCAAGAGTCTAAATATTTAATTGTCTAATGAAAACATTAAGGCTAAGGCTTATGGTTAAGGATCACACAGAATATATTTGATACTATTTGATTATAAGTATTATCCATTGTTAAGTTCATAAAGTAATGAATGTTCTTTAACCAGAGACATTTCTTACTGTATTCTAAACTTGCTTTAAAAATTATTAAGAAAACATCAACCCAACAGATAATCTATGGTTTATTTGTAAGACCCCATAGCATTTTTGCTAGTCTGTGGGGGGATGGGCATTTTGGAATGTGAGCTTCGGTCTTTTTTCTTTCTAGGTCCTATCCCACTACGTGTCCAGACTCTGCAGTCAGTCCTTTATCTCCTTTTCCATTTTTGAGGAAGGAAAAAAAACAACTTCACTAGACAGCCATCCTTTTGCCTGGGCTAATCTCTCACCTTTGACCTTATTCCAATGAAAGTAAATTTTAGATCTGAACTCTTAACTTCTGCTGAGAATAAATGACTTTGTAAAAGACCTGCTACTGGGAATTTCAAGTGTTACCTAACCTCTGTAGAGCGTTAGTTGGTAGAAGATTTGTATAACAGACATAAATGTTAGATTCTCGTGCTAGACTACAATCGTTCGTATGCTTGCTAGGCAGGAACTTGAACACAACTGTTTCTCTCTGAACAAAATATACTGAGTTATTTTTCATCTGCACTGTAGATAGGTATTACTAAAAATGGGGATCATGTATAAGCAATGGCGTTATTTAAGTAAGCAGAGATTGGTAGAATACTTAGAGCTTTGTTAACAACATGTGTTAGGACATAAAAATCCTTGGGTTTTTGTTGTTGTTGTTTGTTTTTTGCTATTTATAAGAAAAATGAAATTTGAAATGTTATTCTGTGGTATAGGACAACCATAAAAATGTATTATAGTGGCATGCTGTGATTATATAGAATATATATCCATGGATAAATCATACCTAGAACATTGTTTGAAATTAATAAAATAAAACTATTATAATTTTGAAGTATTTCAGTTTTTAGGTCTAGAATCAGCTTTCTGTTCCTGTGTTTAAAGCTTGTATTTTCTGCATTCCTGTCAAAAGATTTTGGTCATTGATTTCATTTCTTGATTTAAATTTCCAAAAGACACTAGATTTTACTATTTTCTTCTCTACTTATCAACCTACATGTAGGAAAGTAAAAACTGAATTATGTACAAAATGCTGGTAAAATTCTGCAGAGAAGCAATTTTCCTTGAGTTTTAAATTGAATTAAAATCGTTGCCTATTCTCTCAACTGTTGATATGGCCTCTTATTTGACATATTATCCCTAAACCAATTTTGATTTCCCACATTGACTCACTCTCCTTCACTTAGTTGAAAAGTCCATGTCTGCTTCAAAACCACTAAAGTGCAGACTTGTTTCTCTTAAAACTAATTCGTAGTCATTTTGAAACTCTGTCCATTAACCTAATAATAAAAACAAAAGAGTTGAAATCATTGCCTGAAGAATCACACGTTCTTATTCTGAATTGCGTTTGGAAGAAAAAAAGTATACATCCTGGAATGATAAAAGTCAATATTAATTAAATAAAATACAATAATTGTAGTTCGGACCCTTTGGATGGAAGGTAAAAGAATCTTTAGTAAAAGGAGAACTTTTAAGGTGCCTGAGTTAACCTTAATATGGAACCTATTGTCATTTTTCTCTTTCTTTGCAGACAGGTGAACTCTGAAGTTGTATGTCTCCCATGAAATGACCTCTAGAGATTGAGCGGCATCTCTGCCCGAAGACCCGGAAAAGAGAACCTAATTGGAGTCACGTGACTAGCTATGGCCAGAGGGGCGGAGTCCCCTAATCTCGCTGCCAATGCCCACGCCAGAGAAAGGGGCTGGGAAGGCACTCAGAAAGTGTTTACTACAGTACGGCTTTCATCAATACATCTCCCTAAGACCCTTTCCAAACCAAGGATTCATCTGCATCCCAGGTAACTTATAGTTATTTTCCAGTGTGTCCCATTCCCTGTTTCACATTTTATGCGCATGAGTAGATGGAATTGCTTGTAATTCTATCTACCCATCCCCTACTTACCACTTATATCCCCCAAACAATCAATTAATTTCATGCCTAAATTCCTGTGGTCCTCAGTGCT
>NW_011888931.1:2970786-2974783 GCF_000151845.1 Pteropus vampyrus | reverse complement strand
TCCCCCCCAAGTCCTAATAAATGAATTAGCATCTCAGAAAGGAGATCACTGCGGGGCTGATATTGATCAGGGTCAGCCGGTGTGTTTGCCTGCGATTGTTTGGGGGGTGGTTAATTGAGTGTCAGTCTCGGCCTGTGTCGTCTCGCTGGCGCCGGGTGCTTTTTGGATTTGCTAATTTTCGTTAAGTGTCTCTAGTCGGCTACTCGTCCCCTGTCTACCCAGGAGAACTTAGCGGCTCCTACTGATCAACAGTCTGTCTGTCTGGGCTTTATTGATCACAGGGCGGGCGGCTCGAGGCGGATGCGCTCAGAGGGAAACCGGGAAGGCTGAAAGCAGACCCCAGCGCCCTGCCGCCCCCCTTCCTGGCTCCCGACTGGACGCCCCTCCTCGGCCACACGCTAGCCAGCGGGGCTCCGCAGGAGCGCCTTGGCCAACGGCGCACGCCGGGGGATCGCCACTTGTCCCCGAGGCTCCAAGCGCGCTCAGCGTGCATGGCGGAGGAGGGCTTCCGAAGGCGGCCACGCGGGTCCCTCGCGTGTTTTGGGGGGAACAAAACAGAAGCCACCGGCAGGGAGACGCTGGCCCAAGGCTGAGTAGTGAGGGTCACGGAGGCGGGTGCCAGAGACAGACCCAAGTGGCGGGGCTCAACTCGCGCCTCCCGAAGGTCACGGACCCGCAAACCTCCACGAGGGGGAGCGCGGGAGACAGCAGCCGCGGAGCCGCAGGCCCCAGTCTCCGGCGCCGCTTGGAGCCGCGGGCAGGTCCCCACCCCGCCCGCGTCTGGGCCCGCCCCTGGCTGTGGGAATGACTGACTGGAGCCTGGAGGCCAATCGGACGGCGCTGGCGCAGCTGGGGGTGGGAAGGGGGCGGGGCGGCCCCGGCCAGCTCCCCGCGCGGAGCGCTATTTACAGCGCGGAGCGGAGCGGGCCCAGGCCGGCGCAGTCGGGAGCTTGCGGCTGGCTGTATCTGCGCGGGCTCGCGGAGCCTCTGCCTTTGCAGAGTGGCCGACCGAAGAGGAGTGAAACCGAGAGCCCACCCAGGACTGCGGCGTGCCGCGCAGCGAAGGAGCTGGTGCACGCAGGCAGTGAGCGCAGGTCCTCTCGGCCTCTCGGCGCGCCCTGCAGCCGCACTCCATGCTGCGGCCGCGTCCGGGCCACTCGCCCCGTCGCTGACGGCGCCCGCCGCCCCGGGCAGCACCCATGCACGGCGCGCTCCGAGAGTCGTAGGCTGCAGCTGCGCCGCGGCTCCGGGTCCGGCGGGGGCGCCGCGGCCGTGGGGGGCGTCAATGGATCGCCATTCCAGCTACATCTTCATCTGGCTGCAGCTCGAACTCTGCGCCATGGCCGTGCTGCTCACCAAAGGTGGGTGCCCACCGGTCAGTCTGGGCGCGGGCTCCCTGCGGAGGGGAGCACGGGGTCCCGGGGCGGCCGCCGCCTCGGGCCTTTGAAGCCAACTGCCAAGGCTTTGTTGGCGGCGGGCGAGGCTTCCTCCCGCGCTGGAGCCCGCAGGTCGCGACAAGTTGCCTGTTCTTAGAAGTCGCGGCGGTGGCTTCGCGGCCGCCCCCTCGGGTGTCCAGGGCCCGGCGCGTGTAGGTGGCGTCAGACCTCAGGGCAAGTGGTTGTCAAAATGTTTGTGTAAGTCTGTCTGTAGTGAACTTCTGAAAGTTGGCGGCCGGGGATCAGGGTTGTAGTGCGGGCTCGGACCGCGCCTCCCTCCCCACCGCAGGGCGGGGGCGTCCGGGAGGAACCGCAGACCCTTTCCCCCAGCTGCACAGGTCCTGAGTGTGTGTGTTTCCGTCCGTCCGTGTGTCCATCCGTATATCTGTGTACCGCTGTCTGTGAGTACATCTCTATTTGAGTATCTTTCGGTGCCCGAGTGTCTCTGTCCGACTTGCCTCTGTTGTGTCTCTGTGTTTGAGTGTGTCTGAATTTGAGTGTGCTTCTGTGAATGTGTTTCTCTGTTGTGAGTGTCTCTGTTTTTGAATCTATCTCTGTGTTTGAGTATATCAGTGTATTTAAATGTGTCTGTGAATTTGAATGTGTCTCTGCCGGTGTCTCTTTTGTGTCTGTGTTAGGGTATATCTCTGTATTCGTCTGTCTCTGTATTTGAATGTGCTTCTGTCCTTGAGTTTCTTTGTGTGTCTCTGAGTGTCTTTATGAGCTAGTGAATGTGTGTGCCTCCCTGAGTGTGTAGGTGTCCCGGGTCTGTGTTCATTGTGCATGAGTATGTGCTGTGTTGCTTCTCAGTGGCCGGGAGGAGTAGGCGCTGTCAGCGGTCTCATTTCCCACTCACCTCGTATTTTACAAACACTCAAAAAAAAAAAAAAAGGCAGTGGTCAGTTTCTTTTTTCCCCCGCGTGCAGGCTTTCGCCTTTTATGTTGAAATAACCCAAACTCCCTCTAGATTTCAAGGTTCCTCCACCTACCCTGCCATGAACTCTACCTACTGTTCAGTGAACAGAAATTTTTTTAAGATAGGAAGCGTTATTTAGCTTTTGCACCCCCCACTTTTCTCTAATTGCCATGTATCAGGCATGAGGTTAAAGGATAAGCTAGCCCAGCAAGGATGATGTGCTACAGTATTTATTTATTTTGGAAGGAAGGGTGTAATTAACCCTAAATAACAGCCCTCGCAGCCTGCAGAGGGGAGCGTCCTGGCCCTATCAAAGGCTAGCAGAACTGGGAGGGACTGAGGCTGACATGAAGTCACAGATACCGAAACTATGTGCCTGATAATGATATAATTAGGGGATCAGAGATTTCTGCCTGCTGCGGACTTCAAAAGCTTTAAAAGAAGCCAGCAGTCTCTCCTGTAGCCATCTTGACTAAAGCAGACATTTTTGTTTAATCACTACATACAGTAACAAGAAAGGGGGGAAAACAGAAGAGCATTGTTCACTGTTTCAAAATACCAGTCCCCTTTCTGGCCTTTTGCATGCCACAGGAAGAAACTTTATGAAACGACAGGAATATAGTTTTAATACAGTAATACAGAAGTTCATTCAACTTGCTCAAATGTGGCTCCAATTAAAAAAAAAAAAGTTGTTAGAACTTTCCTAGTTACCTGTCAAAATTTTATTAGACTATTTTAGGTCATTGAAAATATAGTATGTTAAATAGGCTCTCATAAACATTTAAGCAGCATTTTACTTGTATTCAGTTTTCTTTTTCTGCACTAGGTCTGAGGTGAACCAGATCAAAGTTGACTTAATCTGTTTTTATTCTACTCTATATATGGAATTTGTCAGACTAGGGACATGTAGTCATCACATGAGACTGGTGAGCTTTATGTGAAAAATCAAATAAACTGAAGAGAAGGAAACCTCTGCAAAGCAGAGTCCTAACTTGAAGGTCTCATTGGAGAAGAGACTTGGGCCCAGACCTAGGACTGGGAGCGCAGATTTAGGATAGGAGCGAGACCTCCAGCTTGGACAGTTACACTCGGGGCTGCCAAAGACCTGTGTTTTGTTGGCTGGTCTTTTTAGAACCCAAGCATTAGCAGCCTCTGGTGAAAACTGAGCATACCATACAGTGGCTTGGAATTTGGACAGATAATTAAATGAGGCACCTTACTCAGGCATTCATGTAGAGGAGGTGGAGGAAGAAAGGTGAGGGTGGGAAGAGGTATTCAATTTCAGAGCGGAGGTCTCAGTTCACTAGACAGAACTTCAGGCTGGGAAGCTGGGAAGAAGTGTGTGCATTAGTTCAACTTAACGTTAGCTTTAGCTGTGCCATGTGACAATGACCGGAGTCCACCGGGTCAGATATCATATTAGCGATTACTCCGAGACCCAGATTATTTAACGAAAACTTGATGTTAAAAGCCTCAGATCTTGCATTGCCGCAAAATGTTAACAGTGACGTGCAACTCACAAAATAAGTTTTATAAAGGAAACTTTTAATCACTTCCTGTAGAAAAATTTGAGGTTTCCTTAAGGATTTTTCATTCAACCAGCAGAGGATTTTCAGTTTCAGCGTTTCCCCTTTTAGATCCCATG
>NW_011888931.1:2942365-2970736 GCF_000151845.1 Pteropus vampyrus | reverse complement strand
ATAATGGTTCCCTGCTAATCTTTCTTCTTCAGGAGCCCAATGTCACTTTTTGCAGCAGACCTTTCTTTTTACCTTCCTGAGCTAGTTATCTCTTCTTTCCTTATGCATCATAACATTGTGCACGTAAATCTTTATCATTGTCAAACTTCATTGCTTGTGTTTCCTATTTAGGTTTTGACATCTTTATAGCCCAGACACTGTGAGCCTGGCTTATAGTGGGTCTCCAAAATAGTTGAATAAATATACTCTCAAAGTTTCTTTAAGTTAATGATTGATTCTCTGGAGTTAAAAGAGTGTGTCATTACAAGAAAAGTATTGTCTGCATTAACTCCTTAGAATTGTTAACTAGTCAAAGAATTAGATGTCAGGAAGTCCTGATCAAACTCCTCAAGTAATGACGTCAGCCCACCAATTGAGACAGGCCTCCTTTACCTGGTGTCCTAACCAGCTTAATTTCCTCTAAAAACTTCTGCGGTGCTTGCCCTCCCCTCCTTTTGTATGCAATGTCGATCTAGCGAAGTGATGGTAAGAGCATCAATTTATGAAATTATTTTATTTTTTCTGCATATAAATATTTTTCAAAAGCAATTTCATTAACTACATCTTGCAGCTCTGTGGACTTTCAATAACTTTAATTTACAAAGTTCGTCTTGATTTTCAGTCTTCCAGACATATATATTTTTTCTTAGTCTTAAAGCTCACTTCTGCATTCTAGTCTTAAAGAGTTTGTGACTTTACATTTCCTATTTTAGCATTAAATGAGCTTTTCTCTCCGCCCCCCTCCCCTTGACATTTTATCAGGCAGGGAAATGTTTGATCCTAAAAGGAAATTTTGCAAATGGTTGACTTTTGTTAATCTCTGGTGTTTGGGCTAGGGGATAAAAGAACATTTCTTCAGATAAGAGTTTTAAGCTGAATTTCCCCTCCAAAAAAATAAAAACAGCCAAACCTCCTGGATCGCCTTGGGTATGTTGGGGCGGTCAGGCACCCCTTCCCCCCCAAGTCCTAATAAATGAATTAGCATCTCAGAAAGGAGATCACTGCGGGGCTGATATTGATCAGGGTCAGCCGGTGTGTTTGCCTGCGATTGTTTGGGGGGTGGTTAATTGAGTGTCAGTCTCGGCCTGTGTCGTCTCGCTGGCGCCGGGTGCTTTTTGGATTTGCTAATTTTCGTTAAGTGTCTCTAGTCGGCTACTCGTCCCCTGTCTACCCAGGAGAACTTAGCGGCTCCTACTGATCAACAGTCTGTCTGTCTGGGCTTTATTGATCACAGGGCGGGCGGCTCGAGGCGGATGCGCTCAGAGGGAAACCGGGAAGGCTGAAAGCAGACCCCAGCGCCCTGCCGCCCCCCTTCCTGGCTCCCGACTGGACGCCCCTCCTCGGCCACACGCTAGCCAGCGGGGCTCCGCAGGAGCGCCTTGGCCAACGGCGCACGCCGGGGGATCGCCACTTGTCCCCGAGGCTCCAAGCGCGCTCAGCGTGCATGGCGGAGGAGGGCTTCCGAAGGCGGCCACGCGGGTCCCTCGCGTGTTTTGGGGGGAACAAAACAGAAGCCACCGGCAGGGAGACGCTGGCCCAAGGCTGAGTAGTGAGGGTCACGGAGGCGGGTGCCAGAGACAGACCCAAGTGGCGGGGCTCAACTCGCGCCTCCCGAAGGTCACGGACCCGCAAACCTCCACGAGGGGGAGCGCGGGAGACAGCAGCCGCGGAGCCGCAGGCCCCAGTCTCCGGCGCCGCTTGGAGCCGCGGGCAGGTCCCCACCCCGCCCGCGTCTGGGCCCGCCCCTGGCTGTGGGAATGACTGACTGGAGCCTGGAGGCCAATCGGACGGCGCTGGCGCAGCTGGGGGTGGGAAGGGGGCGGGGCGGCCCCGGCCAGCTCCCCGCGCGGAGCGCTATTTACAGCGCGGAGCGGAGCGGGCCCAGGCCGGCGCAGTCGGGAGCTTGCGGCTGGCTGTATCTGCGCGGGCTCGCGGAGCCTCTGCCTTTGCAGAGTGGCCGACCGAAGAGGAGTGAAACCGAGAGCCCACCCAGGACTGCGGCGTGCCGCGCAGCGAAGGAGCTGGTGCACGCAGGCAGTGAGCGCAGGTCCTCTCGGCCTCTCGGCGCGCCCTGCAGCCGCACTCCATGCTGCGGCCGCGTCCGGGCCACTCGCCCCGTCGCTGACGGCGCCCGCCGCCCCGGGCAGCACCCATGCACGGCGCGCTCCGAGAGTCGTAGGCTGCAGCTGCGCCGCGGCTCCGGGTCCGGCGGGGGCGCCGCGGCCGTGGGGGGCGTCAATGGATCGCCATTCCAGCTACATCTTCATCTGGCTGCAGCTCGAACTCTGCGCCATGGCCGTGCTGCTCACCAAAGGTGGGTGCCCACCGGTCAGTCTGGGCGCGGGCTCCCTGCGGAGGGGAGCACGGGGTCCCGGGGCGGCCGCCGCCTCGGGCCTTTGAAGCCAACTGCCAAGGCTTTGTTGGCGGCGGGCGAGGCTTCCTCCCGCGCTGGAGCCCGCAGGTCGCGACAAGTTGCCTGTTCTTAGAAGTCGCGGCGGTGGCTTCGCGGCCGCCCCCTCGGGTGTCCAGGGCCCGGCGCGTGTAGGTGGCGTCAGACCTCAGGGCAAGTGGTTGTCAAAATGTTTGTGTAAGTCTGTCTGTAGTGAACTTCTGAAAGTTGGCGGCCGGGGATCAGGGTTGTAGTGCGGGCTCGGACCGCGCCTCCCTCCCCACCGCAGGGCGGGGGCGTCCGGGAGGAACCGCAGACCCTTTCCCCCAGCTGCACAGGTCCTGAGTGTGTGTGTTTCCGTCCGTCCGTGTGTCCATCCGTATATCTGTGTACCGCTGTCTGTGAGTACATCTCTATTTGAGTATCTTTCGGTGCCCGAGTGTCTCTGTCCGACTTGCCTCTGTTGTGTCTCTGTGTTTGAGTGTGTCTGAATTTGAGTGTGCTTCTGTGAATGTGTTTCTCTGTTGTGAGTGTCTCTGTTTTTGAATCTATCTCTGTATTTGAGTATATCAGTGTATTTAAATGTGTCTGTGAATTTGAATGTGTCTCTGCCGGTGTCTCTTTTGTGTCTGTGTTAGTGTATATCTCTGTATTCGTCTGTCTCTGTATTTGAATGTGCTTCTGTCCTTGAGTTTCTTTGTGTGTCTCTGAGTGTCTTTATGAGCTAGTGAATGTGTGTGCCTCCCTGAGTGTGTAGGTGTCCCGGGTCTGTGTTCATTGTGCATGAGTATGTGCTGTGTTGCTTCTCAGTGGCCGGGAGGAGTAGGCGCTGTCAGCGGTCTCATTTCCCACTCACCTCGTATTTTACAAACACTCAAAAAAAAAAAAAAAGGCAGTGGTCAGTTTCTTTTTTCCCCCGCGTGCAGGCTTTCGCCTTTTATGTTGAAATAACCCAAACTCCCTCTAGATTTCAAGGTTCCTCCACCTACCCTGCCATGAACTCTACCTACTGTTCAGTGAACAGAAATTTTTTTAAGATAGGAAGCGTTATTTAGCTTTTGCACCCCCCACTTTTCTCTAATTGCCATGTATCAGGCATGAGGTTAAAGGATAAGCTAGCCCAGCAAGGATGATGTGCTACAGTATTTATTTATTTTGGAAGGAAGGGTGTAATTAACCCTAAATAACAGCCCTCGCAGCCTGCAGAGGGGAGCGTCCTGGCCCTATCAAAGGCTAGCAGAACTGGGAGGGACTGAGGCTGACATGAAGTCACAGATACCGAAACTATGTGCCTGATAATGATATAATTAGGGGATCAGAGATTTCTGCCTGCTGCGGACTTCAAAAGCTTTAAAAGAAGCCAGCAGTCTCTCCTGTAGCCATCTTGACTAAAGCAGACATTTTTGTTTAATCACTACATACAGTAACAAGAAAGGGGGGAAAACAGAAGAGCATTGTTCACTGTTTCAAAATACCAGTCCCCTTTCTGGCCTTTTGCATGCCACAGGAAGAAACTTTATGAAACGACAGGAATATAGTTTTAATACAGTAATACAGAAGTTCATTCAACTTGCTCAAAATGTGGCTCCAATTAAAAAAAAAAGTTGTTAGAACTTTCCTAGTTACCTGTCAAAATTTTATTAGACTATTTTAGGTCATTGAAAATATAGTATGTTAAATAGGCTCTCATAAACATTTAAGCAGCATTTTACTTGTATTCAGTTTTCTTTTTCTGCACTAGGTCTGAGGTGAACCAGATCAAAGTTGACTTAATCTGTTTTTATTCTACTCTATATATGGAATTTGTCAGACTAGGGACATGTAGTCATCACATGAGACTGGTGAGCTTTATGTGAAAAATCAAATAAACTGAAGAGAAGGAAACCTCTGCAAAGCAGAGTCCTAACTTGAAGGTCTCATTGGAGAAGAGACTTGGGCCCAGACCTAGGACTGGGAGCGCAGATTTAGGATAGGAGCGAGACCTCCAGCTTGGACAGTTACACTCGGGGCTGCCAAAGACCTGTGTTTTGTTGGCTGGTCTTTTTAGAACCCAAGCATTAGCAGCCTCTGGTGAAAACTGAGCATACCATACAGTGGCTTGGAATTTGGACAGATAATTAAATGAGGCACCTTACTCAGGCATTCATGTAGAGGAGGTGGAGGAAGAAAGGTGAGGGTGGGAAGAGGTATTCAATTTCAGAGCGGAGGTCTCAGTTCACTAGACAGAACTTCAGGCTGGGAAGCTGGGAAGAAGTGTGTGCATTAGTTCAACTTAACGTTAGCTTTAGCTGTGCCATGTGACAATGACCGGAGTCCACCGGGTCAGATATCATATTAGCGATTACTCCGAGACCCAGATTATTTAACGAAAAATTGATGTTAAAAGCCTCAGATCTTGCATTGCCGCAAAATGTTAACAGTGACGTGCAACTCACAAAATAAGTTTTATAAAGGAAACTTTTAATCACTTCCTGTAGAAAAATTTGAGGTTTCCTTAAGGATTTTTCATTCAACCAGCAGAGGATTTTCAGTTTCAGCGTTTCCCCTTTTAGATCCCATGTTGAATTACATGTAAAACTGGGGAGTCAGGGGGACGGAGGAGTTAGCCTTGCAGTTTTACACCCTCCCCTCCGCCCCCAGTTTTATGACTTTCCATTTGGGCTGAAAGAAATTGACTTTGGCAAGCAAACCACTAATTGTAAACTGCCTAGTTCCTGTTTTACAATATACTGACTAAAAGCTCCTCTGCATGAAAAGATCTTTATAGGCAAAGTTTGCCTTTTCTAGAGAGGTTGCAAATAGCTGCCCAGTTTCATAGTTTTAAAACCTCCTGACTGGAGCAATTTCTAGATTGTTGTGTTTCTAGTTAATAACTTTATAAGGTGTTAGCTAAAGCTCTTAAATCTTGGCACAGCCCTTCGAGGTAGTAAACAATTCAGTAGTTCCGATCAAATATTTATACTGACAAAATCAAAAAGCCGAGCATTTTTATGCTGTATGGTCATATAGGATTAAACTGAATAAATAACGTAATTTGCCTTATGGTAGGAGAAATTATTGTGATGATTATTTTCTTTCGAAAATAAAAATATTATTTTTAATTACTCACTAATTTATCAGAAACCTAAATCGAACTTTGATTCTCCGCTATTAGGATTAATACATTTCTAAAATTATATTTAACTGGATTGACATTTCAGCACTGATTTGCACAAAGGGCTTTTCCAGTCTACATGGCCTGCTGTTCAGAGTGTTCAGAGTGTTCTAAAAGTTAGTGCCTTTGAGCTTGGGGTTTAGGGATTGCTTAAGCAGATGCTTTATCTGGTCTCTGAAGTAGTTTGACGCAATTTCTCATTGTTTTCAGGTGAAATCAGATGCTACTGTGATGCTGCCCACTGCGTAGCAACTGGCTATATGTGTAAATCTGAGCTGAGCGCTTGCTTCTCTAGACTTCTGGATCCTCAGAACACAAATTCTCCACTCACCCATGGCTGCCTGGACTCTCTGGCAAGCACAGCAGACATCTGCCAAGCCAAACAGGCACAAAACCACTCTGGCACCACCATGCCCACTTTGGAATGCTGTCATGAAGATATGTGCAATTACAGAGGGCTGCATGATGTACTCTCTCTTCCCAAGGGGGAGGCCTCAGGTAGGTGGAAGCCCTTTCTAACCCAAATGCTTGCCTGATCTGTAGGCTAGTGACAGACGTGACTTTGTATGTCTGCTATTGATTTTGTTGTTAATGTAATTAGAGACACCAGGCTGGATGCGAAGATGCATCTCTATTGAGTAGCTTTTACGTCTGCCTGAGCATTAGATATCTGTCTGTGTAATAGGTTTTGCCTGGTTTTTCAACATTTTGAACATATTAAATGACCATTACTACTTAGTAATGACGGTCAGTAAACAAACGTTTTTGTAAGCTTTTTTGCAACATTTATTTTCTTAAGCGTAAGCTTTTTAATGGGGTGCCTTGTTTAAAATGGAGAGGTAATCACGAATGTCCGTAGGAGGGCTTAGCATAGATTGATCATTTTGCTCCTGCTCCTTTAGGACAAGGGAACCGGTATCAGCATGACAGTAGCAGAAACCTCATCACCAAAGTGCAGGAGCTGACTTCTTCCAAAGAGTTGTGGTTCCGGGCCGCCGTGATTGCCGTTCCCATCGCCGGAGGGCTGATTTTAGTGTTGCTTATTATGTTGGCCTTGAGGATGCTTCGAAGTGAAAACAAGAGACTGCAGGACCAGCGGCAGCAGATGCTCTCCCGTTTGCACTACAGCTTTCACGGACACCATTCCAAAAAGGGGCAGGTTGCAAAATTGGATTTGGAATGCATGGTGCCAGTGAGTGGGCATGAGAACTGCTGTCTGACCTGTGACAAAATGAGACAAGCAGACCTCAGCAACGACAAGATCCTCTCGCTTGTTCACTGGGGCATGTATAGTGGGCACGGGAAGCTGGAATTCGTATGACCTCGTCTTATCTGAACCGAGCTTCTTGGATGCTTGAAGGCCTTTGAGTTCTGCTGGACAGGAGCACTTTATCTGAAGAAAAACAAACTCATGTGATCATCTTTGAGAGACAAAATGACCTCTGCAAACAGAATCTTGGATGTTTCTTCTGAAGGATTATTTGCACAGACTTACATACAGTCAAATGTATTATTTGCTTTGAAATTATAAAAAGCAAAGAGAAGACTATGTACACACACTGTTACCAGGGTGATTTGCATCTGAGGGAGCTGGAATGAGTACCTAAATAAACCAAAATGTGCTCTATGTAAGCTCCTACATCTTGATTTATTGTAAAGATTTAAATATATATATATATTTTGTCTGAAATTTAGCAGTGTCTTGTCATAAATTAAAAACTAAGTGGGAAGTAAGAAACTACATGTAAATTATACACATGAAGATCTGTTGCTCATAGTAGGATCTATGGCCTGATTTTTTCTTTTTTCTTTTTTTAGGTTTTGGCCTGATTTTTTCTTTTTTCTTTTTTTAAAAAAACAAGACCAAGATCTTGTTTATTCTTACATGCTCATGTATAATTTTTTTACAGCATGTAGAATTTCTAAATGTACTGCCCATCCTTCAGTGTCTTACCCACATTTTTTGTTCAGACCATTTTGGTTTTTAGCTTTCATCTAAGAGAAATCTTAAGCGTATTTATACCAGGTCAGATATCAATCAGTTTCTGAAGTTGCCTTAACAAAAGTACTGTTATTTATCAATTTGATCCAGTTGCTCTGGAATACTTTTTTAAATGTGTCTACCTCCAACCAGTAAAAAAAACCCCTACTAAACGAAACTTTTTTTTGTTGTTAAAGTTAGTCACTGTCTTCTACTATTTACTCTGTCTCAAACCAAGATAGCTACACTTTACTGTACCATGCTCCCAGTTTTCACAACTTCCTTCAACACAGTGTTCTATTAACATTATATTTTACTTTTTACTTCTCAATTTTTAGAAGGTTTATAATTGTGAACATTATATATTAACAGATTTAAATAACACAGTGCTACTAGTTTACCTCCCCCAAATGATCCTTTTATTAACATAACCAAATAGAACATTGACTTTAGCCACTAACCCGCTCCCATTCCTGTAAAACCTTGTCTGCAACTCTGCCCAGCCTGAATTTAAACCCATGCCACATTTGTGTACTTTTCCCTCCAGAATGGGTCTTTTATTATCTTAAATATGACAATAATTTGTCATATAGGGTTTTTTTTCCTTCATTCTTTTGTATATTTGAAACTTTAGCTTAAAAATTAACCTCTAGCCTGCATATATGAGTATGAGGTTTTCTTTTATGAGTGTTAAAGGATTTTGAAAAAAAGATTTTCTGCAATTTTTTATAAGAATAATTTGGATCCCTTAGATGCAGTAGCCCAATTCATGGAAGAAATGGAATTGAAAGGACTAGTTTGAAAATGAATACCTAGATTATTTAATAATCAAAAGGCCATTGCCCCAAACAAATTAGGCTATGGAATAAATACACATTTTAATAAATGACAGCATTCGTTTTGTGCTTTTTGAGATTGACAGTTCGTGCATGCATGACTTACAATTTATATAAGGTGTTAAGTTTTATGTGTGTTAGTTTTTGATGGAGCTAAAGGATTGTTGTACCTCACTATCCAAACCTATCTAGAGAAGAGAATTGATTAAAATGCCATTGGTGAAATTTCCACTCCTCCCCTCTGCTTTTTAGCTCTAAATCAGATAGAGTAGTTTTGCCATTTAGGATGGAAAGACTTCTTGTTTCTTACACCTTTTCATGTACAGCATCATGCAAGCTCAGTTATTCTTTAAATAGCCAGCCTTTGTATCAGTTCTGTATGGTTAATTTTCTGCTTGCCCTGCTGTCATTCTCTACTCACCTCATTTCTTTCAAGTCCCAGTTAACTAAGAACTTAGCAATTTATTAGGAAATAAAGCAATGAAAAATATAAATTCACATGCTTTGAAGCACTTTGAAATCAGTAAACCCCATGCTCCAGGATAGGCCTGGATCCAGGCTAGAGCTAAAATCATAGAAATTTGATGGAAGATGAATGCAAAGTGTCCACTTGGTTCTGTGTTTTGCTGACCTGCATCTTGTTCTTCCCACTGTAAATTCATAAGGCTGTTTACATCTCCCTGTTGATGGGGTGGTGGTACTACGCCCATGCTTTCTCTGTCAAACTGAGTTCTGGGGCTCAAGTTCGAACCACTTAATAGACTGGCTTGACTCTTTTGCTAATAAATCCTCTTTTAATATCCTCTTATTCATTTAGTATTTGCACATGTCCTTGCCACAAGTCTTAAAGTCAGATCTACGCATAACTTGGCCTTTCAATGAAAATATTGCGTGCTTCTCTACTTTGATTTTTTCGAAGAACTAAATATAGATTCTTTTGCTTTCCTATGAGAGTGTGGAAGTTGCCAAGAGCAGAGATAAAGGACCCTTCATGAAATAACTACTTACCTGATTCAGTGATGTAAGAATGGTAATGACTGATTTACTTGTTTTTCCCTCATAGTGATGTTTACTGTTACTTTCAGGTGTCAGTGCAAGTCCTGGTTAACCAGGAACAGCTCTTGTTTACTACAAGACATAAAGCTTCCCCCACCCCAAAGTAATTTTCCTTTCTAAGTGGAAATTTGCCCAAACCAGAGACAAATGGGACCAAATTTGCCACATTTCTGTATCTACGCCCCTTACATTCTACCTCTTTTGAAAAAAATTGATCTGTACATGGTTCTGTCTTTTATGATATTTCTCCCCTTATTTTGAATGGCTCAGAGGCTTCCTAGAAATTGACTGGTGTGTCTCTAATTTCTGCTGAACTGATTTTATTAAAAACACTGCACCATAGGGGGTTCAACCTTCTAAAATACCAAACATGTCTGCTTTAGAAAATCACAAAGCTCTCCTCTGAAGAGCTCGTAAATCTGGTTTCAATATGGGTTGATTAGAGGCTAAAAGCTTGAAAGCAGTGGGATCTAGTATCATGAGTCTGGGACTAGCCTTTTAGGGGCTGGATGGCTTTTTTTCCTTATCTCTAATTGGTCCTCTTCTCTGTCTCATCCTAAATAACTTTAAACCTCCAAAAGTTACACAGTATGAGACTGAACTCATACAGAGTAGCGGTCAAGGTCACTTTGAAGACACAGCCTGGGTTCAGATGCTGCCTTTGTCCCTACAAGCTATGTGAACTTGGACAAGTGACAAGCTCTTTGAAACTCAGTTTTGTTACCTATAAAATGGGGGCAACGATAATACTTTATGAGATTATTGGAGGAGATATAGTAGCCATTTCTATTAATATACACAAGAGTCTTGGGTAAAGTGGAGTGGCCTAACATGCCTCAAAATTTAAGAACTTATGCCTGTCACTTACGCAGTGGATATTTTTACTTTTACATATTTCAGATCTTTGTATATTTAAGATTTGCAGGCCCTTCAGTCACCTGCAGACTGTATTTTGTATTTTTAATTTCTTTTTACTGCATTTAGCCTCATATCTACCAATTATGTTGGTTTGTAATTATTTCCTTTTGGAATAATCCACATGGCTACTGATAAGAACATTTTAATTTTATATACCTTTTTGTTTTTGTTTTTTTTTGTTTTTTGTTTTTTGGCAGAATGAAGTTCTCTCAAGAGTTTCAGCTGCTCTGGATGGTTACTCTATTGAGAAAACCAAAAGCCAATTTAAGTGACAGATAATGTTTCAAACCTGCTTGAATAGTTTGTGTCTGATTGATGCATGCCAAACAAGTACTATGGTTTTGGAGACTTTGTGAATTTTGCTGGAGAGGGGGTTAGCTAATGAAAAATCCATTTAATTTCCCTGGACAAAGTTAAGTTAGTTAGTTACTCTGTGGACCACAGTTGTAATGGAAAAAAATTACCGCTCCAGAAACCAACTCACTCCCCTTCCCTCTACCCAATTCATTCTGTCACTCACACTCATTCTGCTGACTTAAAAAGGCAGATTGCTGATCTGAGAATTTGTGAGCCAGTGAAATAATGAAATTAAATGCTCTTTCAAATTTCTACACCTCTTTATTTGGGGTATAGTTTTAGACTCTAAACACATCCTTGCTAATTTGCTAACGCTACACCATTCTGCAGCGCAGTGGTGAAATTCACTTGCTCTTGTCTGCCATCCCATAAATTTGGAAATAGAATTGGGAAGGTGGCAAGCTGAGTTTAACCAGATAGGGGTATAATTCTTGTATCAAGGCAGCAATGGATCTGCTTTGGGGAGTTTCAAAGTAGTTATTACTACGGGAGGCCTACCAGCCATATTTCTACAAACTTTCCCCATTCTATGAATACAAAAAGCAGTAACGGGAAAGGCATTGGCGAGCCATCTTTGGAGATAACTTTGGGTAAGCAGTTAGATAATACCTCGAGGCATTTGTCATTCCTCAAGACTTTTCAGGGATTCATTCTATCTGGTGGCTAGTGGCCAGATGGCCTCTCAGGGGCTATTTCAAATTGTGTTTAGCTTCCTAAATCTTGTAGATTAAATTGATGTAGGACTAAACCTGAGTAGAACCCTAGAAAGATGAGTGAGTAATTATTGCATGCCACACGTATACATATATACCATGCTAGCTCAATGGTCTTTGTCATCCTGGAATAATTTTACAGTTAACAATTTTCAAGGCAGTGTGTAAGTAGATGATGGAATTTGTGAGAAGTCAGCAATTTGTTTTTAGACATGTGAGGACTAAGTTACTTGTGACGAATTAATAAAGTCAGAGGCTGTTGTGTAAATTCACTCTGAAAGATCTCACATTACAAACCGAATGGAACAAAAATTGTTTTAGCAGTTAAAACCAAGAGAAATACAGAAAGCTCTTTATCCCTGGTCTCTTCCCCTTGGAATTTCCCTAGGGAACTGATGAGGACAGTGGAAAAACACCACACTTTGAAAAGCAGTTTCTTACTTTTCAAGTGTTGGAAGTCCAGTCCACTTTGAAGCATTTTTTACTAAAGTTACTGGAGGTGATTTTGATAGCATAGACTTTAATTCACAGTTGCCTTGGTAAATGGGGTATTTATCACCTGGCTTTAGGGATTAATCTGTGAACTCCCAGTGGGGCTGGGGTGACAGGGGCTAGGATCAATAACCTTTGAATGTTTCCATAATCTACCCAAAGGAGAGAGTGAGATAAAGGAGAGCTTAAAGTCTCTCTCTCTCTTTTTTTTTTTTTAATTAAGAAATACCTTTTAATTTAAGTAAATAAAGCTCAAAAGGTGGTATTGTCGTTGGTGGCTGGATTAAGGCCTCTTGCCATCAGATATCTGAATTCAAATTGTCAGTGAATAAACAAAAAGGCCTCTCTTTAGTTTCTCTACCCTAAACTATTGTTTTACGGATTTATAATTTTTTTGTATGAGAGGCCTAAAGGAAAACAAATTGCTTGTGAATGTTGCTGCGGAGAGACAATTCAAATGCGTCTGAAAATTAATGAAGCATTGCTAAGGTCAAATGGCTCAGCCCACCTTTTAAATTTTGGGCAATCTCCAAGCTAATTTAAGGATACTAATTCTCACCAAGAAGTACATCATCATTCCCCATTAAGCTTAAGAGTTGTACTTTCATTTTCGTGTTGTAAAATATCCAAAGTTTTCATGAAACATTATTTTTCTAAGGAGGTAAGAACAAGCCACTGAGAGTTTTATTGGTCCAAAAGGTGAAGAACCTGGACTCAGCAGGCTGATTTAGCTTCTCGTCTTCAATAGCTTGTCCCAGCCACACCAAACAACTCCGGCAAATTCTTTTCTTTTAAAATGAAACCCTGACCAGATTCTATAATTAAAGCAACAAATACTTTGCCGCATCTTTCGTTCAAGGACACAGCAGAAGTTATAAATTACCTTCTCTCCCAAACACTTAGCATCTTTATTTGAAGATTGCTTTTTACTTCAAAACTGCAAATGCCTCCTATGCATCTGTTTACAGTTTTGTATGTGTTCCTTTTGTTATTATACAGTGCTATCAAGAAAATTACTTATGCATAGATAACTTTAAGGAGCCAAAGGTAAGTTTTTTAAAGTGTGTGTGTGTGTGTGTATGTTTGTGTGTGTGTGTGTGTCTGTAGGGGGAGATAATCACTCATGCCTTTCCAATCCTTATATTTTTTCTAATTTCCCACATGCCTTTTATTTATTTAGAAATATTTTTATACATATATTTTATACATATATTTCTATTTTCTATGAGCCCTGGCTCAAACTAATGTCAACCTGCTTCCAGTAGTGTTTGTTAAAAATATGGATAAAGTGTGGAAAAGAGAAATCCCACTTCTTTAAAAGCACCACAGCTGTAGACATTTGGAAAGGCAGACTTCTTTGCTGGAAGGAGAAAAAAGGTATTCTCTCTGCAAAACCTGATGTAGCAGTGATCATGCTTGATTCAAAGCTCCATCTCCTTTGGGATTCTTTGCATCTGGCCACCGATTTCACAGGCTGACAAAGCACGGAGGTGGTGCTGCTTTAGGAGGCTGTCAGAAGGGGGATTGTGTGTCCATCCGGAATCGCTAAATGTCAAGGGTCATTTCCCCGGCCTGACACTTGATTGTGAGGCAGGTTAAGAGGTAAATCTTTCAAGGGATTGGATTGTGACAAACACTGTGGTCAGACGTAAAACCCGACCTCCTAAACCATCTTGTTTAACAATGGGAGGCTGTTTGTTGGCATTTGTATGCAAATTGGGGTGAGCAGCTAACAGGTTGCTTTGAAATGCTCAATTTGTTTATCACGACCTTTTCTCCAAGGGCAGAAGATTTATGGAGCCCTTTTTCATGGCCCTCAGCAATGAATGAGGTCCAGCGGGGTCCCCAGCATTTTCATTAACTCCGGGAGCGGAAGTGCTCTGCTGGTTCCTGGACTGACGCTGATGGAAGTGACCTGCTGGGAAGCTGCTGGCTCACAGCGTTTTGGAGTTTCTCTGAGCTCTCCTAGCTGGGGCTGAGCCACCAAAACAGCAAACAACTGGAAGGGAAAAAACCAACTCTCTTTAGAATATCCGTTCCATGAATACCTACCTCATCTGGAAAAAAGTAAATCAGCCGTTTCCTTTGGTTTCATCTTCTGACCTCTTCTGGGAAAACTCTCTCCCTCCTTGGCCTTAAAGGAAGCCTGCTGATGAGCCTCTCACTAGGCTGTGTCTTTGTACGTACCTACTTTAGTCAAAAGCATTTGTTCACAGTGCTCATCCTAATGTTTTTCTTGTCTCTTGTAATGGCCCTGGGTGTGTATGGTCCCCGCCTCCCAGGGAACCTTGGTTCGGTCAGACTTGGCTTGTTACACGAGTGTCATGATTTTGGGCTGACGAGCCCCTCCATTGCCTTACTGATACAATGGGGATAATAATATTGTCAGCACTTTGCCTCGTTGGGAGGATTAAATGAGATAGTGCAAATAAAGATTTAGCTCAATTCCTTGCAAAGTTGTAAAAGTTAGCCATTCTTACTAGGTATTATTCCTTCGTAAGCCCTCATAATGCTTAGAAGAGTCGCAGGGGTGGCCCGGGGGTGGACAGGGGTCACCACGCCTCCTTGACAAAGTGAGGAGAGCCAGACTGGATAGATTCAAAGATCCAATGACGTTTAATCTTTTTTATTTGTGTCTTTAATTTGCCCAGATTAAACTGCCGTGTTTATATTTTGCTCAAGACAGTAAGAAAGTACTTAATTTTGATGTAAAAATATTGGAACTATCATATATCCCTTGCAGGAAAATATTACTTATTAGTAACGATGATAGTGTTTGACATCGGCACGGAGCAGTTTGTGTTAACACTCTCCAAAATCAAGAAGGGCATGTCATCTGTTCCCTCTTACAACAAATACCTGTTTTTGCACATCTTGTTAATGAATACACACCTGTCAAATGTGTAGGTTTGCTCTGTTGACTTAGTTGACAGAGGGCCAAACCACAGTTCACTGCCCTTGGCACTGCCCACTGTCTTGCTGCTCGGGGGTCCGGGTGAAGGGCTGGTGAAGGTCATCCCCTCTGGAAGGCAAGAGGCATGTTAAAATTTTGTTCCAGATCACACCTGTAATCCATAAATCGAGTGAGGACTGTTCTCATGAGAATCTGTGCTTCTAAATCCGTGGAACTAAAATCACAAGACAACATTGATAATAGAGTACCCATCGCAAATCTACCAATTGTCATTTATCGTTTCTTACTAAAAGTGTTGTGACATACATGGTTCTACATTTGTTAAGGTTCCTTAAGTCAGCCTGATGGGCATGTTACATAAGAAACCGACAAATCAGCGAGACTTCCCCAAGCCCAGGAATCTGTCTATGTCTCACATCGCCACAGCATCTTTAAGCAGCCCCCAGCCGCTTCCTGGAGGCATGTGCTGAATGAGACACAGAGGCATTTCCAGCACTTTTCTCATTAGCTGACCAACTCTAAGCCTTTCCACCCATTCTGGGTCTCGCCCCTTACCCTGTTTCTTCCGATGCCCTTGGACATGGGTTTTTGTTGCTGATGCTGGTGTATCCTCCCACTTTTCCCCCCAGACCTGAGATTCCTTTCCTGTCTATGATGCTCCACCACTCAGGCCATCTCTCTGGACCCTGCCTCAGGCTGGTTCTGACCCCTTATGTCCTTTCTTTCGATGATGTATTTGAGCTTTGCTTTTCTGTCCAGCATGTTTGTCTTCCAGTGACTTGATTGGACACAGAACTTTGACTTTGGCTTGTTGGAAAGCTTTCTGTGTCAACCTTGGTGCCATGATGTCGAGCTGGCAGTCTGGTCCTGGACCAGTATTGAGTAATCCTGGGCCTGGAGCGCTGGGCTCTTGCTTGCTTAGATACAAACTTGGCTACATGCTCAAGACCTTGTCAGATTTTAACTCACCTCACTGAACTTCCAAGACACGTGTAACCTGATAGTTCCTGGTGAATGTTCTGTACTCATTAATAATGTAGGATTAGAACCTATGGACTTAGCAGGTATGAGGCAAGCTGGAGAGCTTCTGGCCAAGATGGTGATTGAGGGAAAAGGCCATCATCCTTAGGACTGAGAACACACTGGCAATTCTTCTGGTGCCCTGTGGTCCCTGAGCTCTGATTCATTGTCACTCTAGAAGGTGATGTCCGTTCCTCTGAGGCCCGGGTCTGACAGTTTTCACTGAAATCTGACAAAATCGTCCTCATTCCTGCTGCAGACAGAACAACTTATGACCAGCCACTCTGTAGTTCTCTGATGAAATTGAGTAGGTGACATTTCTAGTCTATTCCAGTCTATTAACGTGACTGCGAGATGGAGGAGTAGCCAGCAGGGAGGCATCTCGAGGAAGTCAAGATGGGGATCTTGGCAGAGCTGGGAGGAAGGGTGGGCACTTACCAACCTTACCACGTGCTGCCTCCTGCAACAGAGGGAGCTTGCCAGAGCTTCTCCATGAGCACATGCTCCAACTTGGCACAATTCTGAACCGACAGGCCCAGGAAAGACCGGTCAGATCATGGTTTGATGAGATGTTGAGCTGCAGGTGTTCCGGCTGAATGGGTGGCTCATGGCAGGCAGCTGGTCAGCCTGGCACCTACATGCTAACCTGGCCGGGGTTCATCACAGGCTATCTCAGGGGCTGAGCGCCCCTCCCTGGCCACACCTAGCGGGGATTTGCACCCCCAGAAGGTCCACGGGAATTTCGATGCAGGAGCCTTGTACCCCGTGCCAAGGTGACTCACAACAGCGTTGGCCTCAAGTCGGTGGGGAAAAGCACTGCAGCTTCGGTGGTTCCCAGAGGAACTGGAGAGCCTTCCCATATGCTCCGGTCAGCTCCTCGGGCAGCCTGTAGCACAAGGCCTGGCAGAGTGAAGGTGATCCATATAAGCTACCGCGGCAACAGCTATTCCTCTAACATCTTTCTTTCGGCTCTTGTTCACAGCTCTGATGTATGACTCTGATGAGGTCAGTTTTCAGTTTTTGAAAAAGAAGCAATTTGTTCGAAGATTCTATACTGACTAGTCAGATGTAGTAAATCATGCCATTTCCCAGCTTCGTCGTTTTCATTTGTAAAACGAGAGTCACAATAATGCTGTTTTCCTTGTACCTCTCGTGTGAGCTGTGGGAGTTCTGTGGGGCTAGTACGGCCCTTTGATCTCCTTGGGAAAGGCACCATAGAATAGGAATTGGTTTTAAAGTGCCGTTTTGAAATTAAGATGAGCTTTTTCTCATGTGTTTTCACATTTTTGTTTCTTCTACACTTTGAGTTCTGTTACTCTTTCAATATAGGTTTTGAATCCTTTTTCCTTTACTATTTATATTTAAACCATAAAGTTTACTTTAAGAAGACAGAAAATGGTGTACCCAACAGTTATATGCTGAAGGCCATCTTTCCTTTTTTTCCACCAATAAATGCACTACTCATTCAGAACATTAACAGCAAACCTCAGGCTTAGATTTTGGGCTAGGGTGGGTAGAGAGAGAAGAGAGAAAAATCTGAACCATATAATTAATGAAAGTGGTACCAGCATTGTTGTGTACAATTTGAAACAAATGTGCTGACTTTTCTTGGAGTATCCTGAATAAAAATGAAACAACGAAACATCGAGTTCAACTAAAAAAAAAAGAAAAAACGTAAAAAACCCCCTCCAAACCTTAGAGACAATGTTGCTTAAAATAACCTTAACTTTTGTACTTTTCTTTTACATAAAACTAATAATATATAACAATGAAACTGTCTTTTGTTTTTGAAAATTTTCTATAATTAGATGAACTGTTAAGATTAATAGACTGTGTCCTGGTTAGGGACAACAAGAAAAATATTTTGTCGACCTACATCTACACATTTAATACTTAAATAGTACTTAAATATTGCAAAATTGGGTGTTCTTCTGCCTACCTCATAGTTGGAAAGAACTGTCTAAGTGACTTGCCCAAGGTGATGCTGTGAGCAGGAATCTCTGCCCAGGACCATAGCGCTGGGCCACTTTCTCCCCAACAGATACTGAAAACTTGGGAGAAAAATAAAATCAACTTCCCAAAGTTTTATTTCTGAATGGAATCTTTACAATGACTCTTTGAAACAGGATCTCTACCTCTCAGGAAGGCAAAACCACACTGAACTCAAATCACATGATTTCTGCCCAGTCTCACCCCATCCCTCCCAGTGGAACCAGGAATTCTCTGCCTCGCTTACCTGGGTTTGGGGCTGAGAAGAAATTTTTTCTCTTCTTTTTTAGGTTTAATTCCTCGAGGAAAGAGCGCTTTATATGATGGCTATGGGGAAAGGATTTCTGTTCGCCTCCCCAGTGACCCCCTTACTTTGGGGATAAGCAGAGGGTACTGTTAACTCCTCTTTCTGGCCCTTTTATTCTAGTTGCTTCTTACCTTTGTACAAACTACTCTCTGAACTAAAAGCAGCAGAAATCAATTGATTCTGATGAACCTTGTGGTTTATATTTGTGGACCTTTTTGAAAGATTTTTTTTTTTTTTAAGCGAGTAAATTTGCTTTTGGAAACAGAAGTACTTGTGGAAAAAAAATGATGTGTTAAATTCACTTTTTTAACAGTCTTGCTTTTTTAATTCTGTGCTAAGAACAGAGAGATCCTGGCGCAATTTCAATGAATAGTTTCAGGATATATTTTGTAAAGTCATAAAATGTCCAACTTCATATAAGTTGTATTTCTAAAGCCTCAATAGCACTCAGAAACTGTAATTATATTCCAGACAGTGTCTTGTTCGGCAAAAGAGACTCAAAGAACTTTCTTCATGGTCATGCTTTGACTTCATTCACTTCATTCATAACACTGTCCTAAAAGAATTACCTTTTAGAAAACAGTCAAGACTACAACATAGTGGGAATTTTTGACATGATTGAATTCACAGAAGAGTACCCTTCTATTTTTAGAATAATCAAAACATCCAGAGACATTCAGCTTCTTATTAACGATGAATATTTGCTATTTCAAAACTAAGGTTAAGTAGTATGATGGGAATTGTCAGGCACTGATAAAATGCTAGAATCAGCAGGTTAAGACATCAGATTACACGAAACACTCAGCCTGAGTCTAGCATACAAAAGGTCACCAGAATGACTTTTATATGACTAGCATATAAAAAGTCAATGTTTAACTTTTCCAAGTTTTGCTTAAATAAAGTGTAAGAGAGGGAGAGAGAGAAAATTCTTGGTTGGTTAGATCAATGTATTAAAACATGTTCTGGATAGAGAATAAGAAGAAAGTTTTAACCATTTCAAGAAGCCTTCATGTGTTCTGCAGACCTGACTCATCTTGATTTTCTGTATTTTGTGGTTGCATATGAGAGAGAGAGAGAGAGAGAGAGAGAGAGAGAGAGAGAGAAGAACAAACAAAATGCATGAGGGAGAAAAAAGAAAACATAACGAATATTAGAAGGCAAAGAGAAAATTAAATTTTTTTCTTAGGCGTGGAAAAGGGAAACGAATGGACTAGGTTAACATTTAATAAAACAAGCCCCAGGGTCACAAGTGGACTCCCAAGCAGCAGTTAAATCTGGTATCTAGAGCCTCGAGACTTCAGGCCACGATGTAAAGAAATGCAGGGTTGTCAGCAAGGGCTCTCTTCCTGGGGTTTGTAACTTTGTGGCAAAGTTAGACCCGGGTGCTTCATAGACTGTCTGGGTTCCTCATCATTTTTTAATAGCTCCTCCATTTTCCTTGACCTTGCTACCAAAATGCCAGGACAAGGTGACTTGAAGTGTGGTCCACGGTTGGGGTTAGTCCACACACTGCTTTGAACTGGTTCGTAATGAGATAAGCACAAAAATTGAAAGCAAGCATCTAGAAACTTTAATAGCAATTTGATGGAGTAATTTTATGTCTATAGAATCTAATTTAAAAAATTTATTTGTATATCCTTGGCTTTAATTTCATTTTGCCTAGTAATTTACTTTTATTGTATTTTATATCAGTCTTTGATAGATTGGGGAAAAAATGGTATTATGTCACAGATAGTTGGAAAAGCACTGCTCTGGAGAACCAGGAGTGAATGTTTTTGGGGAAAGTTATCACCCTCTTCCAAATGTGAATGGAGATTATGAAGTGGAGGAGGGTAAACATTTCTTGCCCTGAAGGGTATGCTCAGAAACAATGACCTCTAGTTAATGGTCTTCTTTAGAGCAATGATTCTCAAACATTCATCTCAGGACTCACCTATACATTTAAAAAAATTCAGTTTCCAATCATTCATTGCAAGTGCATAGAAACACAATTGGTTTATAAAATACTTTCTTTATATCCTGTGACCTTGTTTATATCACATATTTGGTCTAGTAGTTGTTTTTTTTTTTGTAGATTCTTTGTCATTTTCTACATAAACAGTCATATCACCTGAGAGTATAAGCAGTTTTAGACTATGGCTATGCTACCCTGAATAAGCCTGATCCTGTCTGATTTCAGAAGCTAAGCAGGGTTGGTTCTGGTTAGTACTTGGATGGGAGACCACTTATGAAGACCAGGTGCTGTAGGTGTAAAAAATAAAAAAATAAGGGATTGTAAGCTGACAAGGTCCTTGCAATCTGTGAGGTCAACCAAGGGTTACCTTGCCTAAAAAAAAAAAAAAAAGAAGCAGTTTTATTTCTTCTTTTATAATCTGTTACTGTTTTTTCTTTTTCTTGCCTAATTTCCCTGACTAGAGCCTCCATTATAATATCAAATAGGAACTGTGGAAGTAGACATTCTTGCCTTATTCCTAATCTTAGGGAGAAAGAATTAAGTTTGTCACCATTAAGTATGGATAGTAGTTTTTAAAAAAGCACTTGAGACTGAGGAAGTTCCTCCCATTTTCTAATTTGCAGAGAGTTTTTATTCTGAATGAATGTTGAATTCTGTCAAAAGGCTTTCTCTGCATCTATAGAGACGATTGTGTGTTTCTTTTTCTTTACTCTGTTGAGATGGTAAATTAAATTGATTTTTGAATTTTGAATCAGCCTGTATTCCCAGGATAAACCCCACATATTCCAGTGTATTGCCATTTTAATATATTACTGAATTAAATTTGCAAGTATTTGGTTGAGGATTTTGCATTTATCAAAATATATATTGATATGTAGTTATCTTTTCTTGTAATATTTTTTAGGGTCCTGGGTAATGCTGGGGAGTTAGGAATGAGATGAGGAGTATTTCTTCCTCTTCTATATTATGGAAGAGTTTGTATAGAATTGGTATTATATCTTCCTTAAAAATGTTCTGTAAAATTTTCCAGCGAAGCCGTTTGGGCTGGACTTTTCTTTATTGGAAGGCTTTTAGCTACAGATTCAATTGCTTAAATAGATATAAGACAATTCATGTTATCCATTTCTTCTTGCGAACTTGTGCAGTTTATATCTTTCAAGGAATTTGTCCATTTCATCCAAGTTGTTGAATTTATGGGCATAGGGTTATTTATAATATTGTCTTATTTATTTTTTGTGAGATTTGTAGTGAAGTCCCCTCTTTCATTCCTCATCATAGTAATTTGTATTTTCCCTCTTTTTTTCTCTCCTTCAGTCTGAATAGATGTTTATCAATTTTATTGCTTTAAAAATGCCCTTGGTTTCTTTAATTTTCTTTATTATTTTTCGATTGTCTATTTTGTTAATTTTCTTACCTTTATTGTTTCCTTCCTTCTGCTTGTACTGGATTTAATATGCTCTCTCTTTCTAGCTTCTTAAGATAGAAGCTTATATAACTGATTTAAGACCTTTCTCCTTTTCTAATATAAACATTAATGTTATGAATTTCCCTCGAAGCACTGCTTTAGCTGTTTCTTATAAATTTTTATATATTGTTTTTTCATTTCCATTTAATTCAAACTATTTACTAATTTTCTTTGTAATTTCTTCACTGATTCATGGGTTATATAGAAGTATATTATTTAATTTTATGTATCTGGGGATTTTTATCAATATTTTTCTTTTTTTGATTTCTTATTTAATTCCACTGTTGCATGAAAAGATATTTTATATAATTTCAATTTAAAAATTTTGTTAAAATTTGTCTTAGGCACCGGAATGTGTTCTATCTTGGTGAATGTTGAGTGTGACTTAAAAAAAAAATGTGTATTAGACCAAAGGTAAGGGTTCAATTCCAAGGCGGTGACACAGGAGACTCCTGAACTCATCTCCTCCCATGAACACAGTGGATCTATACCTACATATGTAGCAATTCCCTGTGAAAGAAATGCAAAACCTAGCTGAGTGACTTCTACACATCAGATGAATGAGAAAATACCTATATTGAAATGGATCTTGGCATACCCTCAATGCTGGGAACCACTAAAAGCAAAGCAGCCTGCTTGGGCAATCATGAAGGTTTGAAAGGCAACCAAGAGCTTAGGATGGGCTGAATGATAAGGTTCATCTCCTACATAAGACCATTATATTGAGATAGGGAGAGGTGGCTGTTTATCTAATGCACAGAAACAAACATAGAGAGTTAAAGAAAATAAAGAAACAAAGAAATATTTTCCAAACAAAAGGACAAGGTAAAATTCCAGAAGCAGACCTTAATAAAATAAAGGTAAGTGATTTATCTGATAAGGAGCTCAAAATAATGATCATAAAGGTGCTCACCAAAGACAAGAGAACAATACATGAACAAAGTGAAAATTTCAGCAAAAAGGTAAAAAATATAAGAAAGTATCAAACAGAAATGACAGAGCTGAAAAATACAAAAATTGTACTAAAAAAAATTAATAAAGGGGTTCAAGCCAAAAAAAGATCCGTCAACTTGAAGACAAGTTAGTGGAATTCATCCAATCAGAGAAGAAAAAAAAAAAGAAAGAGTAAAAAAGAGTGATGATAGCTCAGGGACTTATGGAATATCATCATATTCTATAAGGATCTCGGGAGGAGAAGAGACACAGAAAAGGTCAAAGAGTTTATTTAAAGAAGTAATCATTGAAAACTACCCTAACCTGGGAAAAGACAAAGACATTTAGTTGTAGGAAATCCAGAGAGTTCCAAAAGAGAAGACTCCAAAGAGACTCATGCTAAGGAACATTATAATTAAATTGTCAAATGTTAAAGACAAGGCAGTCAACGGCTCATCTTCTCTCTCTCCCTGGATGTTCCTTTCTTTCCTTAGATTTCAGGTTTGTTGGTTGCCCTGAAACCTCAGCTTTCTGATAGGTTCAAGAAAAGTTGTGAATGTTCAGATGTTTTGAAACTTCTTGTCATTGTTGTGAGATAGCAGTGTTCTTTCCAGCTTTTATATCTTAAGCAGACATCTGAACTTTCCTATACATATTTGCAAATTACAAAAGACCAAAAGGAGCTTTAGTTAATGTGGGTCGATCTGTAGGTATTTATCATATCGAGTTATTTAAAATAATAATCATATACCCATTGTATGTTACTATAAATAGCTCGTTTTTAGTGAAAAGTAACTGTATTTTTCAAAATGAAAATTTAGTGAGAAAGTGACAGTGTAGTATATTTTTCAAAATCTCTTTAATGTACAGATTAATAGAAGATGGCTATATTCTTATATCTGCTTCTGCTTTCAATCTGTTGTAATATCACCATCATGTTGTCTCTGGAATACCCTATTATATACTAGTGAGAAAATGAGAGTAAAAAAAGACAAATAACATCTTATCGTGAGATTAATTTTGACCTTGCAGAACCCCAGAAATGGCCTTGGAGAGTTGTAGTGTCCCCAGACCAGACCACACTTTGAGAACCTCTGCTTTATTGTATCTCCCCAGACAATAATAGAAAGCATACCCAATCGGCAAATGAAGGCTGAAGAGCTTCCGATAGATGAGTATCTGTTTATAAATTATATGTACAACTACCATCAATCTGCATACCATATATCTTAGTGAAGCAATTTTATTAAGTTAAAAATAAAATGAAATAGAAATCATGATATTTCCTCCCTGCTTCCTTGCTGCCATCCTAGGCACTCTAGCTCCCAATTTGGAAACTACTACTTTAGAGCAGGAGCCCTGCTCCCTGGGACCTTGGTTCCTAGGGCTCGGTGAAACTTGTTCCTCATGTGTGGGCAGTAAAGAATGAGATCAAGGAATGAGCTCAATCATACGCCAAGAGGCAGAGGCCAGGAGTCAGGTGGGGCTGATGCAGGAAGCCACATGGGAACAGCGTGCCCTGAAGATGAAGGGGTCTGTGGGGACTTACACCTGGCAGTGTGGAAAAAGTCACCAGGCATATTGTTCTCATATGTAACGGCACCAAATTCATTGTGCCTCAGCCAGGGCACTTAGAGATGAGGGTATTAGCAGGTGGGTTTGCTTTTCTCCTTCTTAGTCCTGAAGTAGGGCGTGGAGTACTGCATTCATGGGGAGATTAGACTATTTCTTGACTATTTCTGTGTCATTTCAATCTCTCTTTTTTTTTAGTTGGATATAAGAATATGGTTTACTTTTTCCCAGTTTTCAAAGGTGATTATCAGAGCCCTATAGCTTATGAGTTTTATTATTTATCTTTTGCTGAGTAAAAAATTATACTCAAACTGAACAGCTTAAAACAATAAACATTTATTATCTCGCTGTTTCTACAAGTCAGGGATAATAATGAGTGCAGCTCAGGGTGCCTGTGGTTCAGTCTCTCACAAGTCTGCAGTCCAGGTGTTGGACAGAGCTGCTGTCAATGCAAGGCTCAACTTGAGGAGGATCTGCTTCCAAGCTCACTCGTGTGGCTGTTGGTTGAAGACATCAGTTTCTTGGCACATGGGCCTCTTCATCAGGCAGCTCACAACACGCAGCTGGCTTCCCTCAGAACAAGCCAGTGAAAGAACAAGAAAGGACGCTTATAACGGTTGACCATGAGCTTGAAGGAAATGTAGCTATCTTCCTCTTTTTTATAAGCCTAGCAGACATCATGGGAATAAATAATTTATCACTGAAGCTGACAGCGTGGAGGTACTTTGGGGAAGGGAGAGAGCACAAAGCCAGATGTCGCAACACAAATAATAAAATCTTTTCCCTTGCTATCATCTAAATGGTGAATGAAAACGGATCCAAGGATAAGACAAGTCCCTGAAGGGACTGGGGGAAATTAGCGCTGATGTTTCCCATTAAAGTAGTAGTAATAATGATAACAACTAAACATTTATAGAATGTATTTCATGCCTGGGATTCCGCTGAGCTTTAAAGCAGGAGGATCTGATTCACACCTACTACCAAGAGAATGAATTACTCTCAGCTCTCAGGGGTGCTGTGAGGGACTACTCAGAGGTGTTTAGACCCATCTGATTGTAGAACTATGTATGGCCAGAGGTAAACGAGTCGATGTCCTTTTCTAATAGGCCCAGAGAAGTCGGGTGACTAGCCCAAGGTCACACAGCTACTTAGTGGAATAGTTAGGGCTGGAATTCAATTATCTTTCCTTTGAATCTCACTTTCCAACTATGTGCCTTTGGGAAAGTCATCTAACCTCTCTGAACCTCAGTATCATTCTTTATAAAATGTGGATAATAATAGCACCTACATCAAAGGGCTGATTGAGTTAATACGTACTTAGAACAATGCTCAGTGCAGTAAATATTAAATACATGCCAGCTATTATGAGCTATTATTTTTTTTAAGGATAGCATTCATTTTTAAAAAGGTTGATGTGACTACTTCTCATTTGCCACAGTTGAAAAACAAACAGTTGGGATGGAAATGGCAGGTAGCACTGGTGGCCTGAATCTCTTTTTGCCCCAAATCGTGGTCAACAAGGATAGATTACTGTGAGCCTGAAGTGGCCCTGGCTCTGTGGGCCCGTAAATTTGGGGGCAGTTAGAGACTTGGACAAAACATTTGGACTAGCTCCTGACTGGATCTTCACTGGATGTTCTGTGTGACCGCCAAGGTGAGTCTGAGAGGAAGGTGAAGTATATAGTTACTCCAGTTTGGTTCAGGACCTGATTAGAGGCAAATCACTAGAAAGCATAGTCAGGGGCTGTCTGTTTGGTAATTTCAGAAGCTCTGCCAGTCTCTCTCTTCCATTTCTTCTATCTTATTAGTTAATGTCTGATAGTTTGAAGAAACTATTTCTTTTGATAAGACATTGAACTCTATTCATAATAACCCTGGGGCAAGCACTAACATTTTGGTTTATTACCAGTTACTATACTTTAATGTGAATATGTTCTATTCTTCCTTGAAAGTAAGTTTTAATGGGAGTGAAAAACAAAGAAAAGAGTTAGGGTAGGATGGTATTGGAGATACTGCAACGGAGAGAAAAAACTCAGAATTCAAGGCAGGTGTGTTGGAAGATGGCAGCTTCTTTACAATTTAGCCTAATTTAGAAGCTGCTGCAAACTAAAATACTGTTCAACCAAGTGACGGTATCCTGTAACCATTTTGAATTCTCTAACGACCGCAGGTGAGCCATATGCCTTGTGGATCTCTATAAATTTTCCTCTCCCAAACCAAATCGCCACTTGAATAATTTATCTTCCTCCTTCTACCTTCTGCTCGAGGTAATTTATTAAATGAAACAGTTTATGGGAAAGAGTTCTTTGACATGTAAAGTTCTACAAAAACGTTTTGGTAATATTATAGTGAAAATTGATATTTTTCATATTGGGAGTCACTTGCTGGGTTACTGAGGTGTCTATTCCAAGGGGTGAAGAATAAAATAGTCATGCGTTTCACGTTTGGGGGCAGAGGTGAAGCAGAAGGAGAAAAGTTACTTTCAGCCATATTGCTTTTTAAAGGCACTCTGAAGAATTCTAATTTCTTCACCGAAGAATCAATGAATGAGTGGACTGGATGTCTTTTGTAAACTTCTGTACAACGACAGGGAGGCTGAGCTGACCAAGGTGGGTGGTGACTGCACAGTCAGAGGCCAGCATGGAGCTAGCAGGGTGGCTTCATAGGTCAGGAAAGCCTAGGCTTATTCTTTAGACAAGACGCTTAACCTCTTCAAGGCTCATGTCCACTATCTCAGTGGTTTAAATGAGAAAAAAACAAAAACAAAAACAAAAACATGCAGAGTGCTTGGCACAATTCCTTGCACAGAGTAGCTATCCAACAAGTGGTTATTATTATTACTACTGAGGCAGAGTTTTTATGTCTTTTCAAAATAACTCAGATTTCAAGCTATCACAAATAGGCACTATTAGCCAATATGCTTCTTTAGCCTCTTGTGAAAAAATTTTCTCTTGTTTTTTTTTCTTTTTTTTTTTTTCACTTAAGGGTTGATGCCCTGACTGGTAGAAATTTTGGTGAGCAAATAATTTTAGGTCCACTAGGCACAAGGAGAGTTCTGACAATGGCTTTGAATCTTGTTCTGTGGGAATCCACAGTGGCAGCGATGTGCTCTCATGATAAAAGCCAAGAGGCACGCTGCATTCCATTAAAGGAAACAGGCATTAACTTTATTCCCCTGCCTGGTTACAAGGGACATTAATCAGCCCATAAAAATGGGATTAAGTCAACTCTCAATTTAGTTTTGTAGTTTACCTTTAAAATGTAACCACTCTTTGTGTTTTAACATCGGGTGATTGCATTTTAGATGTAACCCAAGAGCAGGGGTCTTTTCCCACAAATTTTCATGGGGATTCAGGACTACAGATGGACCCCTCCCTGAAGACATAACGAACAATTATTCAATCTGAGGAATTGCTTTGGAGGAGCCATTCCAGCTGAGGGTATATAAAGCGAGTTTCCTCAAAGCTATATAAATGAGAGACTGGAGCAACCTCCAAACATGTAGTCATCTATTTTATCCTTTATTGCCTAATGAATATGCTACAATATCATGAGCCCATCAGCTTGAAACTTTGCTCTTGCTCTGAATCCCCCAAGGCAAACAGATGGATTTTTAAATCCTTCCTCTTAAAGTCTTACTGGATTGCAAAGCTTTTGCTGAAATGTGGAGCCTGAAATTTTCCCGAGTTCTAAAGCATCCTCTTTGGCTTTGAAGGCTCTGCCCCAACTCTGCCCTAAAGGTTCACTTTTCTTGTTTTCCATTTTTCCTTCTCTAGGATACCATGCTGGAAGGGGCCTGTCAGGGGTCATCCAGGCCAATGTGTCTACTACTCCCGACTAAAGAGAAAAATTAAGGCTGTAGTGAGTTTTCCCAAGAAACCACACTTATTTAATTTAAAGGACTAAGCTTTACTCTACAATTTTGTTCTTTCTCCCTTCTTGCTATAAATATACATATATATACATATATATGTAAATATATATATGTTGATTTTTTAAAGTACATTTTTGAGGTAAAATAAAACATTTTCCCAAAAAGCTTTCTTTGTAAAATTTTGCTATAAAATCTAAAAGTCTGGGCACCAGTGGTTTAATGCAGCCCTTCCATTTTGTAGTTAGGAATCCAGGGGCAAGGCCACGGCACCTCCCCAAGGCTGCTGAGTGAGTTGGCAGAACTGGTCAGTGCCAGGCTTCTGCTTTCTAGCCTGTTGGCTTTTCCTCCATCAAGACTGTCATTTGGAAGCTGACAGAGAAGACCTTGCTAAGTGGGCAAGGAAAACTG
>NW_011888931.1:2938725-2942152 GCF_000151845.1 Pteropus vampyrus | reverse complement strand
TGGGAATCCACAGTGGCAGCGATGTGCTCTCATGATAAAAGCCAAGAGGCACGCTGCATTCCATTAAAGGAAACAGGCATTAACTTTATTCCCCTGCCTGGTTACAAGGGACATTAATCAGCCCATAAAAATGGGATTAAGTCAACTCTCAATTTAGTTTTGTAGTTTACCTTTAAAATGTAACCACTCTTTGTGTTTTAACATCGGGTGATTGCATTTTAGATGTAACCCAAGAGCAGGGGTCTTTTCCCACAAATTTTCATGGGGATTCAGGACTACAGATGGACCCCTCCCTGAAGACATAACGAACAATTATTCAATCTGAGGAATTGCTTTGGAGGAGCCATTCCAGCTGAGGGTATATAAAGCGAGTTTCCTCAAAGCTATATAAATGAGAGACTGGAGCAACCTCCAAACATGTAGTCATCTATTTTATCCTTTATTGCCTAATGAATATGCTACAATATCATGAGCCCATCAGCTTGAAACTTTGCTCTTGCTCTGAATCCCCCAAGGCAAACAGATGGATTTTTAAATCCTTCCTCTTAAAGTCTTACTGGATTGCAAAGCTTTTGCTGAAATGTGGAGCCTGAAATTTTCCCGAGTTCTAAAGCATCCTCTTTGGCTTTGAAGGCGCTGCCCCAACTCTGCCCTAAAGGTTCACTTTTCTTGTTTTCCATTTTTCCTTCTCTAGGATACCATGCTGGAAGGGGCCTGTCAGGGGTCATCCAGGCCAATGTGTCTACTACTCCCGACTAAAGAGAAAAATTAAGGCTGTAGTGAGTTTTCCCAAGAAACCACACTTATTTAATTTAAAGGACTAAGCTTTACTCTACAATTTTGTTCTTTCTCCCTTCTTGCTATAAATATACATATATATACATATATATGTAAATATATATATGTTGATTTTTTAAAGTACATTTTTGAGGTAAAATAAAACATTTTCCCAAAAAGCTTTCTTTGTAAAATTTTGCTATAAAATCTAAAAGTCTGGGCACCAGTGGTTTAATGCAGCCCTTCCATTTTGTAGTTAGGAATCCAGGGGCAAGGCCACGGCACCTCCCCAAGGCTGCTGAGTGAGTTGGCAGAACTGGTCAGTGCCAGGCTTCTGCTTTCTAGCCTGTTGGCTTTTCCTCCATCAAGACTGTCATTTGGAAGCTGACAGAGAAGACCTTGCTAAGTGGGCAAGGAAAACTGCGGGTACAGCTCTTGGCAGTGAGAAAAATCATTAGAGTACTCCAAAGGGTCCGTTTCTGTAATGTGATTCTGAAAGTGGTCGTGTTGAAGGGGAGAGAGCCTCACATGCCGATGAGGCCGAAGCTGTGGTTTCCATCGAGGGTTCTGGAATGCACAGGCATGCAAATGTTTCCTCTGCCGCCCCGTGACGCCCACAGCACAACCTCAATCACTTCTGTCTTCGGATTGGGCCTTGCCCGCTCTAGTTTCCCATGTGTTCTCCTTCTAAGAGCAAGTTTTCTTAGATCATGTATCCATAAATCCATACTGGTCATTAACAATTTCAGAATTAACAAGCTTATTATTTTATTTATCGGAAGCCAGCTAAGAAGCGGAAGTCTGGTAGGGGGTGGGGAGAGATCATTTTAGATCCAGGGGAGTTCAGAATGGAAAATAAAAATCAGATCTAGATTGGATGGTCAGAGCAGGGAGGGGAAGGCAGAGTGGACAGAGATGGTGAGAGAAAGTGTCCAGGGAAGAGGATTTCGCTGGATGGGTGGGTGGATGGGCAAAGCAGACAAACTCGGCCATCTTATCTAGAGTTATTTATCTGGCAGGAAGGAGTACATGAGAATATGGAATTTCTGAGAGCCATGCTTGAGCAGGCAACTTTCAGAATGCTTAATGTTAACCCCAAAGGGACCCCCAAGTCCATCAGCTTAGAGCCAGGGGCTCAGGATGCATCTTTGCTGATATTGTTAAGCATTGTTGTTGTTGTTGTTGTTGTTTTTCCTTGAAAAAGACATCCTGAAGGCAGTCTCGAAGCACCATATGAGTAAACCCTTACAGAAGGAGCCAAGGCATGGAACCCTGATTCGAGTGGCTGTTTTTATCACTGGGAATGAAAACAGAGTGAAAGTGAAGGGCAGCTACATCTGGGGCAAGGCTTCTGGAATGCTGCTGATTGCACAAAGATGTTCCTTAGTAAAGCTTCTCTATGAGAAATGAGAGCGCTCCCTTGCTTGCCAACTAAAAGAGCAGATCTCCGGAAGTAGATCTCTGGGAGTCTAAGACAGGGGTTTTTAAGGCTATCCAGCAGGTGCTGTGTTCCAATTCCCTGTATGTATCATAGATTTGGGCTTTAGCTGGTGTCGAAAATGATGCTTTTGCAAGCCCTACAGTCTCAAGGTGCCTATAAGCCACCCCAAGTTGAGGAGTTCTGTTAGGTAGAAATTCCATGCTATAGATAGTTCTCAATAGATAAAAAGATTTTTCTTATTATATGACTATCACATGAACGTTTGAGCAAAATTAGAAATTACAGATAAAAATAGAATAACACTGTAGTGTCAACACTCAGACATCCTACTATTCGGAGAAGACCATTGTTAACACCTTGATATTTGTTCTCCACATGCACATAAGTACACATACATATTTGAAAAAAGTAACATATTTACACACTATTTCAGTTCTTTTAGAAAGCTATTATTTTAGTGATCAATGTATTATACATATCTTTTAATGTAAAATATAATAGATCTGGAAGGAATAGACACAAATTTGAATTTACAGAATTAGTAATTATAGAGATTGAATATTTGGCGTTCCCCCAATTTCATACGTTGAAATCTTAACCCCGGGGTGATGGGCATTAGGAGGTGGGCCTTTGGGAGGTGATTAGGTCATGAGGACAGAGTCGTCATGGACACAGTTAGTGTCCTCATACAAGAGTCCTGAGAAAGCTTCCTTGCCCTTTTTTTTGCCATGTGAGGTTACAGCAAAAAGACAGCCATCTAGGAAGTGGGCTCTCATCAGACACCCAATCTGCCGATACCATGATCTTGGACTTCCCAGACAAATAACCGTAAGAAATAAATATTTGTTATTTATAAGCCACCCAGTCGATGGTGTTCTGTTATAGCAGCTAGAACAGATTAAGACAGCAATGTAGTGGACAAATGCATCTTACAGAAGCTAAATCTCCAATCTTAAGGTATTTTCTTAGCTGATAGCATAGACCAAGGCAGAATGCAATGTTTCTGGTCACCTATACAGCCACTGCCACAAGATCTGCATTTGAAAGACAAGGCCTTTGGAGGTGAAGATCTAAGCTGGAGTCCCGACTCCACCAATTCCCTGCGCTGTGACCTTGGCATTGGTCCGCATCATCATAGCAACCATTTACTACCATTTGTTAGTTGCTACATACCAGACACCTGACTAGGTTCTTTTTTACATTATTCCT
>NW_011888931.1:2934311-2938675 GCF_000151845.1 Pteropus vampyrus | reverse complement strand
ACATATTTGAAAAAAGTAACATATTTACACACTATTTCAGTTCTTTTAGAAAGCTATTATTTTAGTGATCAATGTATTATACATATCTTTTAATGTAAAATATAATAGATCTGGAAGGAATAGACACAAATTTGAATTTACAGAATTAGTAATTATAGAGATTGAATATTTGGCGTTCCCCCAATTTCATACGTTGAAATCTTAACCCCGGGGTGATGGGCATTAGGAGGTGGGCCTTTGGGAGGTGACTAGGTCATGAGGACAGAGTCGTCATGGACACAGTTAGTGTCCTCATACAAGAGTCCTGAGAAAGCTTCCTTGCCCTTTTTTTTTGCCATGTGAGGTTACAGCAAAAAGACAGCCATCTAGGAAGTGGGCTCTCATCAGACACCCAATCTGCCGATACCATGATCTTGGACTTCCCAGACAAATAACCGTAAGAAATAAATATTTGTTATTTATAAGCCACCCAGTCGATGGTGTTCTGTTATAGCAGCTAGAACAGATTAAGACAGCAATGTAGTGGACAAATGCATCTTACAGAAGCTAAATCTCCAATCTTAAGGTATTTTCTTAGCTGATAGCATAGACCAAGGCAGAATGCAATGTTTCTGGTCACCTATACAGCCACTGCCACAAGATCTGCATTTGAAAGACAAGGCCTTTGGAGGTGAAGATCTAAGCTGGAGTCCCGACTCCACCAATTCCCTGCGCTGTGACCTTGGCATTGGTCCGCATCATCATAGCAACCATTTACTACCATTTGTTAGTTGCTACATACCAGACACCTGACTAGGTTCTTTTTTACATTATTCCTACTTCTTATAGTAGCCACACATTTAGGAATAAGTAAACAGAGTACACTGACCACAGTCACACATCTAGTAAGTGGCAAGTCTATCTCAGGCCTGTCTGGGGCTGAAATCCATAGGCCCACCATTGCCTTTGGAGAGCCACAGTTTGTTTATTTGAACAATGACAACGATAAGGAAAACAGGTTAGAGAGTTCTGGTCAGATTCATATGAAATAATGTATGTGACAGCATCTTATCAATCAGCCATTAGATTATAATAGTCATTATTAAGAAAGAGGAATAGATATTGAAAGCTGTGATTATCCCAGAAGATACATCCAGGTTTGAAAGCAAAAGTGAGCAACTGGCAGGCTAGGGCCCATTCAAGGCGGTTTACTGGTATTTTTTGTTTGGCTTGCGCTATGCTTAATATTTTTCAGCCAACGTTTAAACTCAGGAGATTTCATGTACCAATTTGAATTCCAGCATTTGTTTCCAGTCGCGGAGTCCATCCTCTGCAGGGCTCTGAGTAGCAGCTTCCCTTTTAAGAGGGGCATGTGATGTCGGGTGGCCCCACATCTATCACGGCTGGCCTCACTGGGGTAGCTGAATGTGTGATCTGATTCTGAGAGAATGATGTGCATGTGCGTGCGTGCGTGTGTGTGCACACTTGCGTATGAATGCATATGTGTGCATGCACCTTCATTAATAATAGGGGGCGCGGAGGGTGCTTTTGAGGTTCTGTGGGGTTCTGGCCATCTCTCATAAAGCATTATTAGGTTTGAGCTTGAGTGGTGCATAGCCCAAGACAAAATCATTCCATCTCAGATCAAAGAGGAAAGCCTCTTAGATCTAAGCAGAATTTCTAAGAGGGCTGTAGGCTCTAGAAGGATCTTTTGGTTCCCACTTAAATCTCCAAGGTGTAAGGAAAGGATCCCAAATGAAAGGAATTGATACAGCTTTGCGAGCACGAATTAAGAGCCTCGACGCGACTTCCCAGGGCTCAGGCTGCTGAGTGTGATGAGGAGGCACCTGTCCCGCTTGTCCCCTGCCTCCACCCTTTTTGCACTGTGCTGCACAGCTCATCTTCATGTTGGCTGAGTGGGCCGTGAGGTGAAAGGGAAAGGCCCCTGACCATAAAATTCAGACAAACCCAGAGTGGCTTTCGGTCAACACCTTCTCAGAACAGCATGAAGGAACGAGCTCTGATCTCATTCGATATTTGTGATTTTTGATGTAAAACTCTTAACGCACCTGGGAACGGCTCTCTACTGCCTGGTGCCTGTCCCGGCAAGGCGGTGACAAAAGATGTAATACTTATTCATCTTCAGCCTTCGTAGTGTATTTTCCTCAACATACCACTGCTCCTTATCATCCAGAGTGCCAGGCCAGCTGTCTCCCACTAGTTTATTCTAGACTAGAGGGCTGGTTTTTGTTTTAAAGAAATGCTACTTAGAAAGAGCATCAAAAGGTCATCAAACCTCTTGCTTATTTACCGGTTTTAAAGATCAGTTTTCCTGTTAATAGATGTGGGACCCTCAAAGAGAGAAGGACTCCCAATCTAGTCTTCACCAAAAGGACCGAAATTCACCAAGTGAGTCGGAGGGAAGGGTAGTTTCTCCTTTAAGTGAGAGTCAGCATATGGGAGCGAATTTAATTCCTTACAGTTCCCAAAGTTTTTAAAATTTTTATAGAGCTGAAACTTCAGAAATGATCCAAATAATGTTCTTATCTGTGGTTTTCTTTGGAAACCATTCAGCAGTAGATATAGATGTCCAAACACGTACCCAGCCCTGTCTTAGGGAGCTATATATGGGAGACTGTTGCAGTGGGAAACACACACTGCTCCTCTGGCCCCCCTTCCATTCTCCAAATTGAAAAACCTTTTTTTATTCACACACTTGACCTCCAAAATGCCAAGTTCAAGGATACCACTTCAAATCTGATTTATTTTGAACAACGTACACCCAAATGCTCTTTGATCGTTCTTTATCTTTCCATTGAAGATGGGGCCTTCAGCATGGAGTAGCTGAAATTGGAAGTCCTCTGGCTGCTCCAGTCCAATAGTCTAGACTCAGCAGCCAAGATAGTGCTTTTTACGAAGCCCGCTTATCTGAGCAGGGTGCATCTAATTGAAGCATTTAGCCTTCGGTATGGGCTTGTACTTAACAGCATCCAAATGGTTGTTCTTTCTAGTTTTATTAAAGGAGCCGGATCCTTCTCATAAGTTTTCCATTAATGGGATTATAAATTGATATAATTTTAAGTCCAAGAATGCAGAACTGGTATGTGGTAAACATAAACATGTGTTTGGTGTTAGATGTAAACTAGTGTAGCTAAAGTGGGCAAGTGTTGTAAACTTCAAACGTAAAACAGATGTCAGGTAATTAGAGGCATGAAAGTGATGACAACAGCAGTGAACTGTAGCAATGAAATGAATTGTTAGTTTAGGCAGGAATCGCTGTGGCCCTGGTGGATTTATCACGTTTCTAGCTGCCGTATGAACTTGATGTTACCCTTTTCTTAGGAGAACATGAGAATTACTTTTTTTTTTGATTCCCAGGCAGGAAGTATGGCTTGGAAGCATGTGAACCCCACCCAGGTCTTGTTTTCTGAGTGTGAAAAATGGAACGGCATTGCCTATTGCAAAATGGATTAGCTAGTTGGTGAGCAATTTAAAAAGTTTATTTTAACTCATCCTCTCATCTAACGAGCAAAACCTTAGACCACTAGAGAGAAGTTCAGCTGGATCTTAGGTAAAGTCCAATGTGTGTGTGGAGGGGGGGCAGGGGGGAGTCTATTTACTCTGTGTGGCAGTGACAATGGCATATTTTAAGGAGTACTTGTAGCTTTCGAGCAAGTTTCACAGTTGAGTAAAACTGAAATGAAAGAAACCTTTGCTATAATTTCCCGATGCACAGAAAGTAAAAATTTAAGCACAAAGTCTTGGATTTGTGGCGGGGAAGAGCCATGGGATTTTCCTCCTGAGGTATCCGCTAAGAAGAACAACACTTTTGATCTGGGCCTTTGTAATGAGAAACCACTATGGTACTTTTCAGCAGTAAACAAATCATTCTTACAAGTTACTTTTGATTTGGTGGTCTCCAAATCAAACCAACTCTGGCGTCAAACAGCTTAATTCATTTTTGCATTGATTGTTGTAGAAATATATCCTTGTCTACATGTCCAGCTCTTGAAGACATTGAAGGAGGATGGCTGTTTAGTGATGAAGATGAAGAAGAGCCTGCAAGTGCTAAGGAGGAAATGGATGACAGATAACACCAACTTCTTATTGGCTGGACAGAGGCCCCAACCAAAAAGACATGGAGTAAAACCACCTTTTTATTTCAAAGTGTAGCCTTTCCAGGAAAAAGGGAAGCACTGTTGATAAAGTGGTCCTCTTTTTTTTTATGCCACCTGGATTTAGAGGTTAGGCAGCTGTCATATCCAACCAGGACCCTTTGACCTTGTATCTATAGGCATGACTTTATTAATTCCCGTTAAATTATGTTCGCTGCCCCTTCCACCTTTGCAAGTTTCCAACTTTGAAACAGTTAAGGTAGTCCTCTC
>NW_011888931.1:2931350-2934261 GCF_000151845.1 Pteropus vampyrus | reverse complement strand
GTCTCCAAATCAAACCAACTCTGGCGTCAAACAGCTTAATTCATTTTTGCATTGATTGTTGTAGAAATATATCCTTGTCTACATGTCCAGCTCTTGAAGACATTGAAGGAGGATGGCTGTTTAGTGATGAAGATGAAGAAGAGCCTGCAAGTGCTAAGGAGGAAATGGATGACAGATAACACCAACTTCTTATTGGCTGGACAGAGGCCCCAACCAAAAAGACATGGCGTAAAACCACCTTTTTATTTCAAAGTGTAGCCTTTCCAGGAAAAAGGGAAGCACTGTTGATAAAGTGGTCCTCTTTTTTTTTATGCCACCTGGATTTAGAGGTTAGGCAGCTGTCATATCCAACCAGGACCCTTTGACCTTGTATCTATAGGCATGACTTTATTAATTCCCGTTAAATTATGTTCGCTGCCCCTTCCACCTTTGCAAGTTTCCAACTTTGAAACAGTTAAGGTAGTCCTCTCGGCAATAACATTTCACCCATTTCTTCCAGAGGCTCTCTATCTAGGTAGAGGAATTAAATGGCCCGTCACTACTAATTTAAGAAAAGTGATATGTCCTGGCTCCCAACCTCCACCTTTGTAAAATGGGGATCATGCTATTTGTCCATCCCGCCTCCTGCGTTCTCAGTGGAATGATTTGTACGAGAGTGTTTTGTCAGCGTTATTCTTACCATGTGTCCGCGCCGTCGCTTCAGTTTGGAATGCTCTTCTCTCTTGCTCTCGCAGTCCATCTCCTTACAGAGCTTTCAAGACCCCGTTCAAATGTCCCCTCCTTTGCCAAACTTCCTGGATACGCATTGCCGAGGGACCCCCTCTCCTGGACTTCTAGGACATTCTGTTTCTATCTCTGTCAACTAACCATCCTGTATTGTCATCGTCTGTTTACATGTTCACCTCTCCCATAGAACTCTGAGCTCCTTGAGCAGAGGGACAGTGTCTTATTCACTTCGTGTCCCCATCTTCCAACCTCATAACTGGCCACAGTGGATGCTCAGGAAAAGTGTTTAACTGATGCGTGGAGGACATTGTGCTTCAGTAGAGGATTCTAAACCGCTTTGTCTTCCGTGCCAGAAAATGGCTAAGCAACAAAGCCTCACCTGGTCATGGTCAGATCCAGGCTGCTTGGGGGTAGATCTCTTTCAATCTCTCGTTAGAAATGAAAGAGGAAAACCCCCTGTAACACAGCATATTCGTGCTGCCCATGGAGAGACTCAGCTTTCGCTCTGTCATACTTAAGTCAGATAAGAGATGTGAAAGGGTTTATAAACCTTACGGCACCACACAGCTGCGAGGCATTGTTCTGTGTGCTTTCTCCCAATTTGATGGCGAACTTTTGAAGGTCTACAATCATGACCTTAATGTTTTTTGTATAGCCTTCAATGAGGAAGACATCGTTGATGACCAGTATTTATATATTGAGTAAATTGGTCCTTATTTTTACCATTTTAATTTCCTTTATTTCTAGTCATCATAACACACAAGAGCAACACTAAATACATATTGCTTCCCCCTCACCCTCGATGCACTTTTCACCATGTAATTTAATGGATTACTAAAATTTCACCAATAGAGTATGGCCGTGGGCGCAAATGTTGGTGAATATTTGTAGTTGAAGTCATTGGACGCCTTCCCTTTGCCATTGGTTCCAAGTGCCAAAAATATTGGGAAATTATCTTTGTTTTTTATTTCTGGGCATGTTACATTTCCTTGGATGAAGAGAAAATGATGAATAGTGCTTTCCATTGTTATTCAATATTTATTTATTAATTTGTCTTGAACTTGATTAATGCACACTATCTTTTGCACTTCTGCATGTAAAGTGCACATTGTAGGGGGCCATGCAAAGAAGAATAGATATGGTGTTGTTATAAAGGAGTTTAAAATATGATTTTGGAGATAAGACACAAATAAAACATAAGCTGTAATAAAAACCTATCTATGATTTATGGATTTATCTGTATAATATGAGATAAATGCTCTGTGATTTCAGAAAAGGAAGTCTCTTTGAGGGAAAGTAATAATTCTTAGTTTCTAGCAACAATAGAGTTGTTTGTATGAGGCTTCTTATTTAAAGACATACGACATGATACATATATTAATATGTGGAAGATAAATGGTAGAGACGGGGAAGGAGGGAAAGACAGTAATGTTTTGATTTAATAATAGGCTGCTGAGTCCAATTTCCTGAGTCTAGATCCCACTTCTAAGTGGACCTTGGCATATTTTTTAATCTCTCTAAATCTCTGTTTTATTTTTCTATGAAATATGAACAAGAATAGAGTCTTCTTCTTAATATTGTTGTAAATAATAAATAAGATAATAAACGTAAACCGCCAGAAACATAACTTACAATCACTGAATTTTAAGTGTTACTACGCAATATTTACTGTAGCACTTCAGTGTCAGGCAGCGTCCAGGGCCTCCCATGCATTCAGTCTTCCCAGCAATCTTTGCGTAGGTGCACACATGCTCTACCTGCTTCCAGGTGAGCCAACATAGGTGACTGCTTTGCAATGTTGCCCGTGTGAGTAGCTGCGCGATAAATGATTCATTTGTTTATTAACTGATTTGTGCAAATTAAATGAATTACATATCGGAAGTACTTAGGGCAAACATGTAGCACAAAGTGTGTGCTGCGTGAATATCTGCTGTTCTGGAGCATTCTTCCATGCGTTCCTGGTGGCATCTCTCCGTGGGAAGTGGGGCAGAGAACCTGGGGAGCCCTTTGGTGGGGAAGGCTCAGGGTCTAGGGGAAGAGCCGCCATTATTGTATAATGATAGTTTTCCTGAGTCAGGGTGCAGATGCTGGGAAGAAGAAGCACATCCCTTGTAATTAACCGTTTGGCTGCTGAGCTGAGGGTGGCTTTGAAAGACACCCAGGTGACAGTGGGGTGCCTGTGGTC
>NW_011888931.1:2911386-2931300 GCF_000151845.1 Pteropus vampyrus | reverse complement strand
GACATGATACATATATTAATATGTGGAAGATAAATGGTAGAGACGGGGAAGGAGGGAAAGACAGTAATGTTTTGATTTAATAATAGGCTGCTGAGTCCAATTTCCTGAGTCTAGATCCCACTTCTAAGTGGACCTTGGCATATTTTTTAATCTCTCTAAATCTCTGTTTTCTTTTTCTATGAAATATGAACAAGAATAGAGTCTTCTTCTTAATATTGTTGTAAATAATAAATAAGATAATAAACGTAAACCGCCAGAAACATAACTTACAATCACTGAATTTTAAGTGTTACTACGCAATATTTACTGTAGCACTTCAGTGTCAGGCAGCGTCCAGGGCCTCCCATGCATTCAGTCTTCCCAGCAATCTTTGCGTAGGCGCACACGTGCTCTACCTGCTTCCAGGTGAGCCAACATAGGTGACTGCTTTGCAATGTTGCCCGTGTGAGTAGCTGCGCGATAAATGATTCATTTGTTTATTAACTGATTTGTACAAATTAAATGAATTACATATCGGAAGTACTTAGGGCAAACATGTAGCACAAAGTGCGTGCTGCGTGAATATCTGCTGTTCTGGAGCATTCTTCCATGCGTTCCTGGTGGCATCTCTCCGTGGGAAGTGGGGCAGAGAACCTGGGGAGCCCTTTGGTGGAGAAGGCTCAGGGTCTAGGGGAAGAGCCGCCATTATTGTATAATGATAGTTTTCCTGAGTCAGGGTGCAGATGCTGGGAAGAAGAAGCACATCCCTTGTAATTAACCGTTTGGCTGCTGAGCTGAGGGTGGCTTTGAAAGACACCCAGGTGACAGTGGGGTGCCTGTGGTCCCAGACTGTAGAATTACACTGAGTCAAGAGCTAAATGGCCTCTCACATCTACTCATTTTCTCTTAAATTACATGTGATTAGGAATATAATTACCACTCCTTACTCTTTCCCTCCAAAACACTATTTTTCTTTGCTCGAGCAACGCTTTGATAGAAGAACACACCAAGTTTGTGCTCAGGGGTGTGGGAGGCCGAAGACCTGAGGGAGGAGAGAAGCCAGGCAGTGGCAGGCGGATGGAGCCCACCCTTTGTGACACTGGCCAGCTTGGAAGTTCAAAAACAAAAATCCGGGGCAAGAGTGGTAATTAGAAAATGTATGCAAAACGCTTTGATTATTGAAATCGTACCTGCTCAGGGTTCCTGGGAGAGCCCGAAATGATATATGTGCTTACATTCGAATTATAAAGCTCAGCTGTTGATCTTTTTATTTTTGGAATGTCTATCCCTTTAATTACTTTACGGTCCAAATGATTAAAAAAAGGAGCAGAGAGCAACAGATGAGCCCAAATTGCTGTGTTTAAAGGAAGCAGGGCTGTCTGTTTGCGTGGGGCTCTCCCTGTAATGGGAGCCACTGCTGGGAGCTGTTTAGACAAACTCCGAAAACAGCCTCGGCGCTCCGGAGCCATCTAGGCTTCCAAATGCAGGGCCAATTCGGCTGGGACAGCGTCTGCAGGGAAAGGAGAGGCGGGAGGAAGCTCCGGGCCGTGTTTTGAATTAATGGGTTCAGCTTCATTTTGAGTACAAGGCTATTTTAGAGCAACCTTCCCAGCCCGGCCCTCACTGATGTGGCAAACGCAGCACAGCCTCGGAGCAGACAGTCTCGAAATAGAAATGTCTCAGCGTCTCGAAGGCACACACGGGGCTTCTCCTTCAAGGAACGGGGCCCTGCATGACCCCTGGGGCCCCGAGGCCCCGTAGCCCCGCAGCCCTTTGTGACATCCCGCCCCCTCACCCCATTTAAGCTGGTGGAGGATTCCAATCCACCAGAGCTGAAAGGGGATTCCCAGAGGGAACGAGCTCTCTCTCTGAAATGTGATGAACGGAATAATGTGGGGGCCGCCCTGGCCAGTGTCATGGCCAAGTGTCCCCCACCCCCAGGTGCGTTTCTCCAAGCGCCCACTCTAGGGCCAAGTGTAAACATGACTCAGTAGAAGTGGCTTCAGACAGGTGATGGCATCCCAATGCTGTAGATGACTTCTCTGGGCTACGGCCACCTGGGGTCAACGTTCTTTTCCACAGAGGACTTTTCTTGGGGGTAGGTGGCTATAGGCAAGCCCACCCCGGAGGGGCTCGCTGAAGAATTTGTGTTATTAAAGATAGCTTAGCCCTCACAGATTTCTGCAGGTCTCAGCGACTTGAAGAGAAGTTAGAACAAAGGCATTTTGCTTTTACATTGATTTCTTAATTAAAAAATATCTTTCTTTTCCTTGGACCTGGTCAAATGAACTTTGAGTTTCTGGTCAAAAAAGGCAGGGCGGGGGCGGGGGCGGGGGGGGTGGGGCGCGGTTTGAAGAGTGTTGATATCGCTTTTCTCAGGCAACTTGAAAGACAATCCCCACTTCTTGATGACTAAAAGGATAGATGGATTTCTTATTTGCAAAATCTTCAATGTTTCTAACTTGTTCTGGGGAAGGAAGAGTAGACAAAGTCAATACAATCTGACCACTAAATTAATTTTCCAACTTAATCTTCCACATTTCCATAATTGTAGGTTTCCCTTTGATGCCTGGAGTTAATTTTCCACCCATGTAAAGTATTTGATATACTATCAGCTATCTATAGATCGATCGATCGATCTATCTTTCTAATCTATCATCTATCAATCATCTATCTATCTATCATCTACTATCATCTATCTCTCTATATCTATTTATTTATAAGGATAGTGTTTTGACCTAGCAAACCAAAATCCAAATGAGTGATATGCTGTCTTCACAAAGTACGATGGACTACGAAGCAATTCTATTCTCATCTTTGAGGGGGCAATACATAAACCTCTCATTTTTCCCCATATGAAGTAATGCTTTTGGTAGTTATATGGTATCATGCTTTGCAAAGGGCAGTCATATTAAATATTTTAGCTTCCTACCTTCCTTTTTCATCTTCTCGAAAAGTTAGTGTGTTTAATACCAATTTATGGTTGGGCAAGAGATGGGCCATTGTCTAGGAAAGGATTAAGATGTGCAAATTGACATTTATAAAAATAATCTTGGGGATATAAAATATAGCATAGAAAATATAGTTGATAATATTGTAAAAACTACATATGGCATCAGGGGGTACTAGACTTATTGAGATGATCATTTCATAAGTTATGTAAATGTCTAACCACTAAGCTATACACCTGAAACTAATATAATATTGAATGTCAACTGCAATTGAAAAAAATAAACAAAATTGACAATGACAGTGTTTTTAAATGTTGGTAAAAAGAAAACAGATTAAGACATTAAGTTGGGAGCTTTGGGCTTTGGACATTTAAAAATCTTATGAAATGGGCCAAAAGATGCTGCTATCATCTGATTTACTTCAGGGCTGGCCCTATGTGGAGAAGCATGTTCCTTCTATTTTATGGTAGATTTTGAATTTTTTTTAAAAAAAACTTTTCAGTTGGCAAATTATTTCCCATTTTCTGGCAACAGCTTTTATCCTCATATTTAAGAGAGACAAAAGTGATCCTTTCCCAGTCTCCTCCTACTTACTCCTCTACATAGAAAGATCCACTCAAATAGGGCCACCAGAGGCCTTCCCTCAGGAGTTTGGAGTCTTTTTTTTTTTTCATAAAGGAACAGAATATATTGTGGTCTCAGGTAAATCCATCATAAAATGCAATTCAGAAGAAATGTCTGTGGATTGTAACTGTTTGCAGGATTGTGGCAATCAAGTAAAGAAAATGCCAGCGAGCGAGATTAAAAGTGATGATCAAATTCTGCAGTCAAAAACAGGCATCCATATATTTGTTAATTGTTACAGGTGCTATTCTGTAGAAAATAATTTTTCTTGTGACATATATTGTAGTTGGAAGACAATTTCAGTCCCTCCTCTCCCCCTCAGGGTGGCACATTAATTTGAAGGTACTTGGAGACCTTCACTACAGAGCATGATTTCAGAAATAATGAAACAATAAGCAAGAATCTGGTATTAATAATCTGTGGGTTTTAAATGTGATGCCATTAAAAGATGTAAGGATTAGCAATTTCATGTATCCTACAAAGTAGAACATGCCTTAGGACACACGAATAAATGATTCATGTGGAGTTCAAACATGTGACATTAAACACTCAGGCACAGAGATTGAATCCTTTGTGCTCACTGGCTTGATGACGACTACCTCATTAAGTCAAACCTCACAAAGCCAGATTTTGGGATGAATCAGGTTGAAAAGACGTGGGGCTGAAGCTTACATTTGTACACTTGACAGACTTTGCTAAACAAAAAAAACTAAGAGTCGCCCATAGTTGAGGCAAGAATGATCAAAGAGAACACACAGGTCTTGAGGAGCATGAAACACAGGTAAACCATCGAGAGGCTAAATATAATTTATGTCACCTCAGCATCAGAACAGGTTTCCCACAGGCCTTGACAGAGCAATGTTTTATTAACCTAAGTATGCTCTAGAAGGAACATGAGAGCTTTCTTGTAAAATATCTTCTCTCCAGAGTGTCTGAATTAACGAAGATTTTCCCTCTACTTTTTCATCTTTTGTAAAGGTCACAGCTGGTATAATGCTATAAGAAGAAACTTTTTAATAAAGGTGATCAAGTAAAGTGGCTCCAGTGTCTTGGTTCAGGAGAGGAGAAGGTTTTCTTTCCATGTAGACCAGCTACTTCTGCCACTCAGGGCGTTAGCTCTCTAACTTGTCATTAGTAGAATTTGCAAACTCTTCTCCCCACAGCATGTGCCTTTCCAAGTGTGTCTCTGATTGAGAAGGATGAGGATGATAAATGTGACCGGGACATTCTGAATCTTGAACTTTGATAAACTTACCCTTACATCAGCCGGAACATTCTCTGATCCAGCCAGAGGAAGGAGAGAGAGGGTACGTGGGCCACAGAGACATCCCAGGATTCACAGCCTGGTGGCCTGGCAGGCTGGGTTTTTCCCTGGCCTCTTTCTCAGAGATAACTTGTCATGATGTCTGTTCTTGAGCTCAGTACATGTAAGTGCCTTGTGAACAGCTGTTACAAACATGCACACAGATCTGTATACTTTCGGTTTCGGGCTGGGAACACACCAAAGCCACTGAGTGTCTTGTGGAATAGAAGAGGGTTCAGCATAACACAAAGAAGCCAGGATCTCAGTTTTTAATAATACTTTAAAATTCGGAGCAAATTTCTTTTCTCTCCCTTTATGTAAATGGGACTCCAAAATACTTAATAAGAGTCAATTGTGCTCTTTTGCTTTGTAACAGCAGTATTTCATGGGGAAGGATCCTGTCATATCATACATTATGTGAATCTTTCCAGTGAATTAATTGTGCAAAGTCTTGTTCTGCTAGAGAAATAAATACTTCTGCAAAACATTTACCTTTCCTAATAGTCTAATCTCATGCCAACATAGCAGTAACACCTGCCAAACAGAAAAGCCCTGATAATCCAGGATTAGATAACATTAATATTATTTTTTGTAGGCCAGCAGGATTGTCCAAAGGACCAGTGATAACAAAGACTTATGCGGGTGGGTAACCTCTGCAGAAGATAACACTAGAATAACACTCTGTGTTTATATCAAATGAAGGGGACACTATAATTCAAACAAGAACAAAATTCGGAGTGGAAAACAATAATACCTTGTATTCGTAGAGCACCACGTAGCTTATTTATTTTTTATATATGATTATCTTTCTCATCTGTGAAGATTCCTGCCCCCTCTAATGGATGAGAAAACTGAGATTCAGAAATATTGATGACTCCGCTAGCAGGTAGAACTTGCCTAAAAATCTAGATATTTTAATTCTAACTTCAATATTATTTTCATTACATTTCCACTTAAATAGGAATACGTTAGAACAAGTTGGCGTTGCTGTATGAAGCTTCTGGTTAAGACTTTTCAAAATAAAATCTGTATTGTGGAAGGAAACATTGGGTCAGCCCACTGGGATGCTCCTCCAGGGGCCTTTTTCTTTAAAGATCTGGGAAGTTATCTGCCTCAAGAAAGAACATCTCAGATGTGTGTACATAAAAACAACAAACAAACAAACAAATACGAAAAAATAGAAAAGTCTTGGTCAGATAAGTAAATATAGAACAGAGGGAGAAGGGGCCTTTGCAAATGTCCCCCAACCACCTTAGGCCTCCAGCTGGGGGGGTCCTGTGGGATTACTCTAATCAGCAAAGATGGTCTGAAGCATGCAAGGGTGTGGGGACCTCTAAGAATGTGGGGTTTGAGTCAAAATAGAAACTTTTCCTTACATTCTGACTCATAGGGGATTAGAAAATAGTGGATGGATTAGACGAAAATGCTTCGGTTAAGGATTTAATCCTGTTAGGCAACAGTAAGTCACTTTTCCTAAAGGCTCCCTTGCCAAAAAGTGGAAAGAAAAAAACGGCGCATCCACGGTTTGTGAGATAATTGTTTCTGAAGAGCTGCTCGCCTAAGGCTCCTTGAATGCTACGTTTTCTTGCAGTTTGCATGATTTTCTCTTCTAAAGAGAAGAATGTATTTTATGTAGGGCTATGAGCTGGGACAGTAGCACAGGGCATCCCAGCCTAGCTGTCCCAGCTTGTGGTCTGTGTCCATGAAGGGAGCTGGAATGGACATGGACGGGAGGACCAGCGAGTGAGGGCCTCTGGCTTCCATTCCTCTTCTCAGAGTTCAATTATGCAGAGGAGTAAGATGGAAAATGAAAGCAAATGATTAAACTGATTTTTACTCTGTAGACTTGAAAGTCCATTCAAACTGTTCAGTCCCTTTCTTGCATCACAAGACTCTCTTTAAACGGTAAGGACTTCGCTTAAGATCTGTTTTGTTCTATCGTTTTAATTGTATTTAAAATGTCCCTTAGTGGGGGCAGGGTGGGTGTTGGGTGGATAGATAAATTATTGGCAGGAAGAAGCCAAAGGAACATCTATGACTTGAGTGATTTTTCAATACCAGGAAACCCCAGAAATTTATGTAAAAAATATCATTATGTGGCTAGAACCCTTGTATTGCTGGTAAGTCTGAGGACAGATTTTGGAGAAAAATCCATCTAACTTTAAATCCAAGAAAATTCTGGAGACCGGTGGTTGACTCTCTTGTTTTCTTTTGAGCCCAGTATCAACCCTGGTGTCGCACATAGTCTTAGATGCTCTGTCTCTTTCCAAGCTTTTAGAATCTAGTCACAGAGACAAGACATAGTGATTCTGCATCTACTGGCCATAGAGGCCACATTTAATATCAGGTCATAAAGACAGTTGAAAGTTAATAACCAAATGTACCATGCCAAAAGACATTGGTCCTTTTGTCATACTCTCCTATTATATTGGATGAGAGGTTTTCCCTCAGATCTACTACCATGGGAAAAATATATTATGATTACTATTCACTTGGTGCAGTGGTTAATTTTATATGTCAGTTTGACTGGGCCAAAGGATGCCCAGATAGCTGGTAAAACATTTCTCTGTGAGTTTGGAAGAGTGTTTGCATAAGAGACTAGCATTTGAATCAGTAGACTGAGTAAAGACGGTTGCTCTCTCCAATGAGGCTGGGCATCATATAATCCACTGAGGGCCTGGATAGAACAAAAATGCAGAGGGAGGGCGAATTTACTCTCTCTGCTTGAGTGAGACATTCATCCTCTCCTGCCTCCTCAGGTTTGGGCTGGAACTGCACCTCCGGCTTTCTTTGGCCTCCAACTTGCAGATGGCAGATCATGGAACTTCTCAGCCTCCATAATCTCATGAACTAACCCCTCATAACAAACCACTTTCTATATATCTCTATATATCCTATTGGTTTTGTTTCTCTGGAGACCCTGATTAATATACTCAGTTAACAAGAAGTGTATGTATATACTGAGGTATGTGTGTGTGGGGCGCATACTCCAGGATGGTGCAAGACATTTGGGGATTGAAAAAAAAGAATAAACTAATGTTTACTGAGTAAATTCTACCTACTGGACCCTGACAAGATATATAAAAATATTTACGGATTGGGGTAAAAATAATATTTCTCCTTCATTGGTAACTTACATATAACTCTGAATCCTCATCTGCCCAAATTAGTAAGAAATCCAGTATTTCCTTCATCATTCATTCGACAAAGATTTTTTGCATGCCTGCTGAGACTCCCAATCCAATATACCCAAGGATCCCCTGCTAGATGCTCATGCACACTGGACTACTATCCTAGTCAGGTTTACTGCTTTCTAGGAGAGCAAACAATTAGATACTTCCCTTGGGGCTGGTGGACTCCATAACCATGGGTGTGGAGGTGACTTGGTCCAGATGCTGGCTACCAGAGGTTGGCCACCAGTGTGGTATCATTGCTGTTGCTGTTGTCTTGGGTACTGTGTACATACATCTGGAAAGTCCTCACATCACCCAGATGCTGGAATCCATGGACTCCTCCCACAAAGTGAGTAGGACATAGCTCCTTCTGAGTAATCTTTGGGTGAATGGAGGAGGAGCTAGGAAAGAAGGCCAGATCCAGCTTACTTAGATGTCCAAAGTATCCACATACTTACCACAGTGGTGTTCTTGCTTCAGCACCACAGGTACATCCATTCATCCACACACTCATCTATTTGTTCATTCATTTGTCCATCTACTTTCTTATATTTACTAAGCACTTCCTATGTTCCAGAAATGGTTCTTGGCACTGGGGATACAATGAGCAAGGCAGACCTGGTCTCTGACTCTAGGAAATTACATTTTAATAGAAGGAGATAGAAAACAAACAAATGCAGTAAGTGATATGTCTCAGACCTATGGAGGAAAATAGACAGGGAAGAGTAGACTGGCTAAGATTGGCTGAGAGATTTGCTATTTGAAGTTGGTGTTCAGGGAAAGCCTCACTGATAAACTGATATTTGATCAAAGAGCTGGAGGGTTTGAGGGAGTGAGGCACTGTGGGAGGAAACAATTCCAAGTAGGAGGTATCACAGGGGCAAAGGCACTACTGGGAGTGAGCAGGAGCTTTGGGAGCACAGGGGAGGAAGAAGGGTAAGGGATACAATTGGTGTGTGTGTGTGTGGGTGGGGGAGGGGGGGGTAGATTCTCAAAGGCCCTGTAGACTCTATAAGGACTTGGGCACTTACTCTGAGTGAGATGGAAGCCACTGGAGGGTTTTGAGTGGAGGAATGACATGACATGTTATTAAAAACAAACAAACAAAAAACCAAAAAAAACCCACTGTGACTCCATATGGAGAATAAACTGCAAAGGACAAGGGTGGAGACAGAGAGATGGGTTAGGATTATGATAATCCACGTGAGAGACAGAGAGGTTGGACCAGTGAGGCTGTGATAAAGTTAATGAGAACTGGTGGGGTTCTGATATATTCTCAAGGTAAAGAAGAAAAATTTACTGACAGATATATTCCTAAGGCAGACAAGAAAAATTTACTGACAGAGAAAGAAAAAAGTGGAGGGGAATTGGGCTGGTCGTAATTAGAGGGAGCCCCAAGAGAGCCATTCCTTCTGACAAAATGGGTTTCCTCTGGCAAGCCCAGGTGGAAGCCGCATGGTGCCCCGAAATAGGACAAGACTGTCCCTTTCCTTACTATTGACCTCCTTCGAGGGAGCTAAGAGGAGCCAGGGTCCTACCTCTACAAACTTTCTACTCTTTTCTCTCTCTCTTTCCATCTGTCATCTATCTTGTGATTTAATTTTTGAATATGTAACACATGCATACTCAACAGGTATAAAAGGGGATATTTTTTCTATGACCAGCTCTTTGATATATTTACTAGTTCTATAATTTTTTCCTTTTAAACTTTTTCTGCTTTTATCTTTACCAATTCCTTTTGTCTGCTTTTTCTTAAGTTAGATGCTTTACTTATTTAATTTTTTGGTATGTTTTTAAGGCTCTACATTTCCCTCTGAGTACTGCTTTGGATATGCGTTGTGAATCTCATATAGCTTATTAAGTCCTCTAGATTCACTCACATGGCGTTTTGTCTAGGCATGAGCCTGTCACCAGGATGGCTGGGTGAGGACAATGTTGAGACCCAGGGTGAATGCTTATCATTGTTTCCCAGTCTTTAACAAGAGAGAAGCTTACCTTTGCATTTCATCTGCCCTCACCCGCATGAAGAATTATCAGGTACCTTATTGTTCTTTACTTTTGTGTAATCGGGCCTTGGTTAGTGCATTCGAGACCTTCAGACATATTCTAATGATTTTAAATTGCAAAGAGAAGAGATCTCTTTCCTTTCAAGAAGTCTTCCTATTTCTAGGGGCAAATACATAGATCAGCAGAACAATCCTGTCTGACTTCACTCAACAGCATTTAGTCCAGTCCCAAAAGATTGCAGGTATGGCTGTTAGGTATGGCTGACTCCACCTAGAGTCAGTGTTCAGGTGTCTTCTTGCACCTCCATTATTTCAGTTAAGCTTTGTGGTGGTTTTGCAAGTAGTAATTTTTATCCTTACTTTCACATACAGACACAAGTGCTTAGGAAGGTAAAATACCTTACATGAATTATACACTAAATGGCAGAGATAGGATTCAAACTCAAGTTTTGCCTTTGAATCTAGACCTCTTCCACTTTCTTATGTTGCCTTCTGCAAAGTTCCAATATTCATGCTTCAATTATGTAGTTGTGTCAGAAAGCGATGCACACTTTATAACTTGTTTTTCAGGATAATCAAAGCTTAGCAGTTTAAGCACCAACAATTTAAAAACCATTGTAGATATAAATATTTCTAGATTGTGTTATATATTTTTCTACTTTCTTCAACAGAGCACATTGAGCAGATTTTGAACTTTGCTTGATGATTCACATCATCTTTATGAACACCAATTATTGTGTAATGCCATAATATAGGAGTTTAAGTATCTTGCCCCAGGCTAGACAGCTGTTAAGTGGGAAGGCCATTCAAATGCAGGCAGCCTGGCTCCAGAGCCCATGATCTTAGCAACCATGCTATGATGCCTCACCATGGGCTCAGAATAGTCAGAGATCACTGTGGGCTGGACATGACTTGTCTCAGTTGGGTTGGTTGCTCTGGTAAAGAGCAGGGAGGCAGGACATTAAGTCATCGAGCAATCACAGCAATGATGAGGGTCCACATTACCGACATTTCAAACCAGAGAAATTCCAAGCCATCTCTGAGGTCAGAAAGAAATAAGTCGGTGTTAGAGGTGTGTTTTATTAAAAAAACAACTAGATGTCAAGGAATCTGGGAATTAGAGCCTGAAATACAAGTCATAAGTTAGAGTTTCTTAGAGGGACTGATAAATAGCACCCCTCTATCCTGCTCAAGTTCTGAAAAAACTGAGAGACTCAGAGTAGCAGTGGGGCCGCAATATTCCTCTACCACCGTTAGAGGGTAAGTTAGAAGCCATAGCTCATCATGAGAAGCAAATGAACCTGCAAAATACTTTCACAGTTTAACATACTTGTCCCACGTTCATGTTGGCATGGACCAGGTGAGACTGAGGGTATGGAGAAACAGAGAACTCCTGGTGCCTGCACTCAAGTTCACTTCCAAGAGAGAAAAGAGTGGAGCTGAGCCAAGAACGCTCTGCATATTCTTCACTTTCTTTTGGACGGAATGAGTAAGAAGTGGTAAGAGGCCAGAAATTACATTAATGGAAGTCTTTTCACATGGAAGGAAATATCTAAAGTTATATGGAAGAGATTTTAATGGTATATCCTGCAACTTTTCAGCCATCCCATGTTCCACTAGAAATGATAATACTTGTCCATCCTGTCCTGACAGTAGTGGTCAGGAAATGCTAGTGAAAGAGATAGGAATTAAATTGGGATTTCGAAGATGGGTTGGATGTAAATAAGTTGAGAGAGCAAGAATGTTATTCCAGGCGGGAGGGAATGATTTGAGCCAACAAATATTCCTTCCATATTTAGAAGGCAAATATGTTGACTAGTTTGAAGAGGTTTTTGAGAGGTAGATTTGTGCGAACTATGCCCGCAGATTTCCTGAGGAATCAGTCTTATAACTAAGCTTTCTGTCTGTGAAACACACACACACACACACACAGATGCCCAAATGTCCTACACCTCTATGCTAGTCGTTTGCTTGTTTTCTCTTTCATCTGTTTCCTACCCTCCCTTCGCTCTGCTCTGTACTGTAGGGAACTACACTTTCCAGGGTTGCTTATCTAACTTCTGGCTGGCTTGGACAATAGAAGGCACTGACATGAGACTAGGGTTAAGAAGTAGGGAGAAGCCAGAATATTTTTTGTTTTCTCTCTCTGCTCCAGATGACATCTCCAGCAGTAACTCTCTCTTCTAGGCTCCTGCTCTGGACAGACATCCCTGTTGTGGCTCCAGCTTCTCTTGGGTGGCCCCACATTCTAGACCAGTCTCACTGCCTCTTCCATGATAATCTCTTGATTGCCTCGCTGTCTTCTGGATCCCCAGATCCTCCATCACTTGTGTAACCACTTCTCTGTATTAAATTCCTCTTGTTTGAAATATCTAGAATAGTTTTTCATTTTCTTGGCTGGACTCTGACTGATCCATCACTCATGCTCCCGCTTAAATTCAATAAGATTTATGACGTTATGTCAAGCTATGTACTCGAGTTTTACTTCCCAGTGAAGAGCTTCCAGATGGGACGCCAGGCTGAGGAGGAACATGTCAAAATTTGCTCCTTAAAATGATTGCTTTGGTAACATGTGGAGAAGGAGGGCAGATGCTGAGACTAGAAGAGGGAGGCCTTGTTTGGAGACAATCACAATAGTCCAGGGGAGAGATGATGAGACTCGAAGTCAAGTAGATGTAGCGCAGATGTGTGTGTGTGTGTGTGTGTGTGTGTGTGTGTGTGTGTGTGTGGTGGGGGCAATAGACACGAGAGTTAGTGCTAAAGCACTAACAGAGGCAGGACAGGGTCCTTCACTGGATGTGGGTGTATTAATAGGAAGATGGAGGATACCACAATGATACTTAGATTTTCCCCAGGAGAGAAATGACTTAAGTCATCAGCATAGGTGATGTGTGAGGCCATGGTGTAGGTGAAGCCCCCTGGAGGTATGGATAGGAAGGGGCTAGAAGTATAACATGAAGAGCATCAAAATGGAAGGGAAGGCAGAAGACTGAGTTAGAGTAGCCAAAGAATCCAGAGGAGAACCAGGGAAGCGTGACATCACAGAAGCCATGGGAGAGCAAGTTTCAAGACGAGAACGGTCACTACTGTCAAATGTTGCACAGTGACCCAGGAGGACCAGTCAACAGAACTGGCAATTAGGAGGGTGAGTACAGATGTAGGTAAGTGGCAGGTGTGGGGGCTGGAATTTGAGTAAGTTTATACCTGATAGCTCAACACACAGACACACACACACACACTCACTCATGAGAGCTTTTCAGAGTTTTATTTTTAGGCAAGAAAGGCAGTATTTATTATGTATCATCTGACTGGGCGAAAGGAAAAGAATGAGCCAATCTTGCCTTTTCATTTTCTGCTCTCTGCTACTCTTTCCCGCCTGACATGCACATAACACATGGGTGCCATCAAGGGACCAGGAGAAGCTCCAGGGCTGAGATTTCTAGTCCCAGAGCAGAGAATTCTTGTAAGTCCCAATTGATGAGGCCAAAGCTGTGTGGCTAAAAAACATGTTCTCCCTTTTCGCTGTAGGATGTGTTGGCAAATTTGGTGGGTTATGTCCCAGTTTCTAAGAACTCTGAGTCCATCCAGGGCCATCCAGGTGACAGCACTTCCTGGTGGCACCTGAGAAGATCCTGCTGCTGTTCATACAGACACACCGAGAGGTTCACTGGAGTTCTCAACATCATTTTACAACCAAGACTGTAGGCTCATATTCTCCTGGGTGAGGTGAGTTGTGGAGCACTTGGAGAGAGGTCAATGTAGGGGCAAACAATGAGTAAAGCTCCTGGCATATATCTCAAAGGATATTATTGTGAGCCCTTTCCTCCCAAATTGTCCCTCGGTCCACTGAGCAGAGGTGGGAAGATATAGAGTTGAGCCCATTTGTTTTGGGGTGGGGGGAGGTTCACTCTGGAGTCCCGAACGAGATCATAGGTTGAGGTGATCGTGCCTCTGGAAAGCCCCAGAGGGCCTGTCGTAGGTGCCCCCTGAGCAGTGGTTAGGGTTCTGGCCCAGCTGCGCTCTGGACGCCCAGGGCAGCTCTGACCACACTGAGGCCTGCCCCGCCGTCATGCTCTGCCCCGCCCCCATGCTCTGCCCCGCCCCGATGCTCTGCCCCGCCCCCATGCTCTGCCCCATCCCCTTCTGCCCCTGAACTGTGATTCTGTTGGTCTGAAACAGGCCTGGCATCAGAGTTTTCAAAAAGCTGCCCTAGTGACTCTAACGTGCAGTCAGGGTGGAGATTTGTTAAATTTTAGATGATTCCTTTGGGCCCTTAGAGAGTATGAACCTTCCGGGGAGGTTTAGCTCTTGGCTCTGTGACAAGGGCTTTGTGTGGATTTGTTTAATTAGCTCCTCTTCCCCTGACAGCTGATTGCAATCAGCTGCTCTGATAGACGGTTTAGAGGAGGGTGGAGGGGAGCTTGGGCTAGTTTTATTGTCAGAACGAAGATGGAGTCGGCTGCTTGTAGCAGCAGTTAGCCCACCGCCTGCAGGTTTGGGGGAGATGTAGCAGGCCTTGAGGGCAGTGGGCAGTGAGGAGCCTTGAAGACCAATCCCTGAGACCTTGTAATTTTCCCCTGGGGCCCTAAAGGTGGCCCTGAAGGGTATAACAATTATCAGACTGTGCTTCAGAGATTTCCAGGGTCCAAGAAAAGAAAGCCGACACTTAATGAAACCATCAGGTGACTGTTCCCTTCCTCCCACCCCTTAGATACAGCCACCAATTCACTGGGCTTGGGGTGGGGTTCAGCTGCTGGGGCTGCTGGAGGGAGATGTCAGAGAGCAGCCAGGACAGCGGAGGAGAGAAGAGAGAAGAGCAACACTGGCAGAGAGAAGAGGTACAAAAAAATAGTTCATGCACTTGAACCCGGACTCTAAGAGCTGGTCAAGATCTGACAGATCATCCCGCCCAGTTCTCCCATCTGTCAAACACTGGCATCATTTATAATTCCCTGTAACATCATCAGTGGGTAAATGAAGGAGGGCAGAAAAGAACAAAGTAAACCGAACCAGAGACTTCCAGGCTCTGAGGATGGGCAGATTCCAACAGGAGGAAATTCAGCATAAAACTGGGTTATGACACTAGCTCTTTCTCTAACACTTAAGTTTAAAAAAAAAAAAAAAATCTAATTAATGTCTAAAAGAAACCAAGACAACTCCTGGAGGAGCTATTTCCTCACCCCCTATGGCCAGCTAGTTCTGCACTCATGCTTTGGAGGCACATAGACTCATTCATTCACTGAGTATTTATTGAACACCTACTCTGTGCCAGGCACTGTTCTAGATGCTGCAACAGAGTGGTGAAGGAGGCAGCAAGGATCCTGGCCAGCAGGGAGCATAGAGTATATGGGGTGAGACCATCGGCAAACAAACACGTAGCAGGTAGTGCTAAGCGGTGTGGAAAAAGTGAAGCTGGGAGGCGCCTGGGGAAGCCTGGTGTGTAGGAGCGGGGTTGCTATTTTAAGTCGGATGATGGGGCAGGGGCTTACTAGCAGGGGGATTCTGAGCAGAGACCTAAAGTATGTGAGGGAACAAAGCACATGCTCAGCTGAGGAAGGGTGGCAGGGAGCGGGAACAGCAAGTGCAAAGTCCCTGAGTGTCCTGAGCGTGTTGGATGTAGCAAGGAGGCCAGGGTGGTCGGAGAGAAGCGATGAAGGGGAGAGTGGCGGGAAGGAGGCCTGTGAGGCAGTGGAGAGCCTGACCTTGTACGGCCCTGTGAGAGTTAACATTACCTAAGGAGAGGTCTGGCCTTTGCTCTCAAGCCCTGGGAGGGTGATCATAAGCCCTTGGGTTGAATGTCTTTTTATCTGGGATCTTGGATCACACCAGATAGTCTACCAAAGTGATTTAGGATGGGGGCTTTTGGTCACATGGTGTCAGATTGATCTCTGGAGGGGGTGAAAACTAAAGGTCACCCTGTGGCCTTTATGTTTATGTGATTGAACCCCCAAAACAACACGGGACCCCAAGTCTCAGGTGAGCTTTCCTGGGTGACAATACTACATGTGTATCGTCACACATCATTGCTGGGAGAAGTTAGCACTGTCCACAATTCCCCTGGGAGAGGACAAGTGGAAGCTCTGTATGTGTAACTCTGATGGACTCCGCCCCCCGTAGCTCTTTTCTTGGCTGATTAATCAGTATCCTTCTGCTGTAATAAACCATAACCATGAGTATAACAGCCGTTGGTGAGTTCTGTGAAAGCTAAGGGTAGTCCTGGGTGTCCAAAGTGTGGATTGTCTTGGTGCTCCCTAACTTGATAGGCTGTTCCATAGACTTTGGCTTTTCCTCCATATGAACTGGGGTCCCTTATAGGCTTTTGAGCAGAGTGACATGATCTGGCTTACGTTTTAATGAGATTGCAGAAGCCACTGTCTTGAAAACAGGCTGAAAAGGGGAAGTAAGGGTAGAGGTAATGAAAATATTTAGCAGGCTTTTAAAATACAGTATGAAGAATGATGATGGTAGTTTGGATCATAGTGACAAGAATTATATTTGAGTATGCTTGGAAGGTAGAGCTAATAGGATTTGCTGATGGAATGGGCATGTGAGAGAAAGAGGAGTTGAGGATAACTCCAAGTTTTGGGTCTAAGCAATTGGAAGATGGCGGGCAACCTTTACATGGAAGAAGGCAGACAGGTAAGGAGTGGGATAAACGTAATAATATTGATTACATGTTTTTATGGAGTTCCCACTTGAAGCTATTGTTCAATGGTTGCAGAGATGATTTAATCCACAAGATTTAATCCTTTACCTTCAAGAAAGTGGGGGTAAATATATACATACATGCATACATATATTCATATATGCATACCTACATATTAATGTGTATGTCTAGAAAATGTTTCCTCTAGTTTAAAAGTCATAGTTGTGACTTAATCTTAGTAGCAACTATTCCATGTCCACTGGTGACAAGGATGGATGTGGGATCCTAGAAAAGTAATCAGAAAAAGGGACCAGGGGTTAGTTTTTCCACTGCCCTTACTTGCCCTGGATGTGAATGGAGGTCCTGCACACCTCCTGACATGCCGAGTGAGCACCTTCTCTGTGTGACACACCTGATTGGAGTGGGGGAGAACAAACTGAGGCTGTGGGTACATGCCCATTTCATCAGCAAATAAAGTCATACTTACATTGGGGATAGAGATACAAGATACATAAAAAAATAACGAAAACCGAAAGCCACGTTCCCAATTGCCGAATGATATATAGGTAATACAACATGATGATACATACCATTACAAATATGTGTTACACGAAAATATCTAAATCCTACATGACATATTTTTAAAATAACTGTCCCATTAGAGCAAAATAGGAGACAGTTTCTCTTTCTTTTTCTGTAACGGGGGTTTAATCGGCAGTATAGCCATAATCCACATTTACTCAATGTGCAACATCTGACAGGAGATAGAATAAAGGCACGATCCGAGGGATTCAAACTAGGTATCGTAAGCTAGGGAAGGTCTCAGGTCAGATGAGCACATTATTTGTGGTGTGACGTCAGGATAGCTTAGACCCAGAGGAGGGGCATAATTGGAGAAAGATGGGGAAAGAGAAAGAAGATGGGAAGCCTTAAATGTAACTCCCAAAATTAGTAAAAGTACAAAAGGAAAGGAAAATGATGGCAGAGGAGTTGCACATTGTTGTGCAGGCAAATGATGTGATGAAATTGGTGTTCGAGAAAGATTAGTCAAGTTTCTATTGCCATCATTTAAAATATGTGGAAGTTGAGAAACCGATGTAGTATTTGCTCATTATCTCATTAGGAACAAACCTGAATTTATTAAATGCACATGACTTCTTTTGTTAATGGCAAGAATGTGACTGCATCATGCCCTCTACGAGGTCATAAAGAAAGTGAAATTATACAATAAACCAGGGCAAACACACTGTATAAAGATGTAGATGACATAAAACTACATGGACGAGATCAGACAGCATGCCATGGAGGCCGCAGCCCATCAGGGGAGCCGGGCAGCTGCTCTTGAGTAAGGAATAAGGAGGGCTATGGTTCTGCTCCTCCTCCCTCCTCTCCCGTACCCTCCCTTCCCTATGCCGCCTTCTCCTCCCTTCCCTGGGTCCCTCTTCCTCTTTCCTTCCTTCTCTGGGCTCCCTCACTTCCTTACTCTTTCCCTTTCTTTCTTCTTTCCTTCCATCCAAAAAATGAGGGCTACTCTTTTTCAGGATCTTGAGAACATAGAAAAAAAATTTTGATTGAACATGATAAAATGAAAACTTGAAGATACAGGAGATTGCAAATAGACCAGTGTCTTTGCCTGGGTTTTCCCAGATATGGCAACAGACTCAAGGCTCAAGTACACATACTTTACTGGGGAGCAGAAGTGAAAGACACAGATGTGAAGCTGGAAGGAAGATGAGCCATTTATAAAGATGTGTTGTTGAGCTGGTCACAGATTCTATGCCTGACCTTGTGGGGCTGCCTGAGATGTGCCTTGGGACAATCCACCTAGGGGAAGGAAGGAGAGATGTATTTATCCATCAGTTCTGTTCCCTCCATGTCAAAAGTTTGCCCCACAGGATATTAATTATTATCTGCCCAACTTCTAGTTTGCATATATGTACATGCCAAGCTGATTCCCCCACATGTCACCCACCATGCCAGGCTGGCAGTGGAAATCTTAGCTCAGGTGCTGTCAGGTTGCACCTCTGGTTAGATTCTATACAAAATGAGTCCCAACAGCAGTGGTTGCAAAAAGAAAACAGGTAAGGCTGAGAAGATGTGGAGTGGTGTCCAAGAGGCACCTTGACCAATGCAAGATGTCCGATATAAGTAATGACTTCAAGAAACCTCTTTTCTTGGAAATACTACTATGTTATTTGTGGAAATCTAGTCTATGGGTTCCCTCCAAGTCTGTTGGTCATTCCAGTGGTCTACTATAAAGTAATACCTGTGACAGACCCAGAGGGCTTTTGTCTATCATGGGCCATTCTTTGCAACGGAATTTGGCCAGCAGGATGGGTGGCTTTGTGGTTGTTCCTCTGTCAGAGGGCCAGAGTATGGCTGAGGTTTGGATTTAACTAAGGAAAAGCAGTTGTTCGGTCACCACTTAAGCTGGCAGAGAATTACAATGAGCCTAAAGACTAAATGAAGCATGAACTGGCATAGTTTGGGAAAGGCAGCTTCCTATATTTCTCTTTTAGACTCCCGTGGGAAGACCTAACTCTAAATAACAAATCCCTCTGTTGAATCACTTTAGAAAAATGGACCTAGGGAAATGATAGGTAAATAAACCATCCTCAATATCTTTTACCCATTCTACCTCCTACTGAATCACACAGTTCAACTAGGTTAAAATTAAAATAAACATTTGAGGACAGAAAAAGAAATGTCAGACAAGGACAGAATGAGCTAGTGCCTTATAGCTCCTATTTGGAAACCATATGATCCTATTACTTCCACTCGTATCTCAGCTTGAGACAATGGGCAGAAGTAGATGTCTTATTTCTAAACAACTTGGATGGTCTGTCCTAGGGCCTGTGGTGAAATTTTCTGTATGCCTGAGATGGCCTTATCCTCACGCTTTGAACAGTGCTGAGCTGTTTTTGTAATGATTTTTAAGCTATGTATGTCTACACACAGAAGGTTGACATCTTATAAGTGCGTATGGTTTTTGTTCGAATAAATACACAGTTGACGAGTACTTTGCTAGAAGTTATAATGATACATTTAACCCTACTATCTGAACTGTCATCATTATTTGGATTAAATTTGCTAAATGCCCACTGGAATTTTGTACTATAAGAACTTGCAGCTTGATTCCAAAATCAGCCATGTTTGTTGACCTGTATAGGTAAATCCATTTGTCTATAGAGGCTCATGTGCTACAAAGTGATTAAGGAGTTGCCTTTCATTA
>NW_011888931.1:2885639-2911336 GCF_000151845.1 Pteropus vampyrus | reverse complement strand
TCACCACTTAAGCTGGCAGAGAATTACAATGAGCCTAAAGACTAAATGAAGCATGAACTGGCATAGTTTGGGAAAGGCAGCTTCCTATATTTCTCTTTTAGACTCCCGTGGGAAGACCTAACTCTAAATAACAAATCCCTCTGTTGAATCACTTTAGAAAAATGGACCTAGGGAAATGATAGGTAAATAAACCATCCTCAATATCTTTTACCCATTCTACCTCCTACTGAATCACACAGTTCAACTAGGTTAAAATTAAAATAAACATTTGAGGACAGAAAAAGAAATGTCAGACAAGGACAGAATGAGCTAGTGCCTTATAGCTCCTATTTGGAAACCATATGATCCTATTACTTCCACTCGTATCTCAGCTTGAGACAATGGGCAGAAGTAGATGTCTTATTTCTAAACAACTTGGATGGTCTGTCCTAGGGCCTGTGGTGAAATTTTCTGTATGCCTGAGATGGCCTTATCCTCACGCTTTGAACAGTGCTGAGCTGTTTTTGTAATGATTTTTAAGCTATGTATGTCTACACACAGAAGGTTGACATCTTATAAGTGCGTATGGTTTTTGTTCGAATAAATACACAGTTGACGAGTACTTTGCTAGAAGTTATAATGATACATTTAACCCTACTATCTGAACTGTCATCATTATTTGGATTAAATTTGCTAAATGCCCACTGGAATTTTGTACTATAAGAACTTGCAGCTTGATTCCAAAATCAGCCATGTTTGTTGACCTGTATAGGTAAATCCATTTGTCTATAGAGGCTCATGTGCTACAAAGTGATTAAGGAGTTGCCTTTCATTATGACCGTTTACCTTCAAGTCTAATAATAATATCACTCCCTTTTTCCTCCATTTCTACAGCTACTTTCCTGATTGGAAAACCTGGAATACCCCAGAATGCTTCATATCTTTGGAAGATCGTTATTTTGCCTGCAAAAGAAAGTCGTATCTTTGAGATAATATCATAAAATGACAGGAGTGGCGGAGATTCAAGAAATTACTCTTCAGAAACAATTCTATAGACATGTTTTTAGGAAAGCCAAATGCTTTACATTATCATGAAGAGGCTCCAGGAGAGAAGTCAACATTTTGTTTTGTTTATTATTTTAATAAGCTATTATTTTTAAAACATCATATTTATGCAAATGAAAACCTTTTTCTAAGCTGCAGAATCTAATAAAAAATTTACAGCAACCAAGAATCTGTTTAATGAAGAAAAAAGTAGCTGAATTTTGGCAAGAAAGTGTTGTGTTGTTTTCACTCATCTGCTTAATATTCTCCATTTTCAGCATGGGGGAAGCCATGGGGACAGTGGCTATTGTTCCTGGTGTGACTTGCTAGTGCTTAATGTAGACCTTATTCTTAAAGTCCTATGGTTGTGTGTTTTGACGTGTCTGGTTGTTCTCTGATGGACTGGAACAGAGGCTGACCACCTGGGGCTGAAGTGGTTTTCTGGGCAGCAGTAGAATTTGTTTAAAAATTCAACTCTGGCTATATTCAACAACATGAATAAACTTTATAATGTTTAGCAAGAAGAAGAAGGAAGAGGAGGAGGAGGAGGAGAAGAGGAGGAAGAAGAAGAGGAAAAAGAAGAGGAGAAGGAGGAAGAGGAAGAAAGGGAAGTTTTAAGAGACATATACTACTTATAGTCACCTGAGGAAAGGGATGGAGAATGGGGAAAGTAACAGACAGACACGAAAGCCTGGAAAAGAGGAAGCCGAGGAGAAAGTTTCTTGAGAGAATAAGGGCTTGAAAGGGCTCTCACATATAACCGGGGAAGCTGGAATGAAATATGTATGCATATAGCTGGGCTCACGCTCCGAAAAGATTCAAAAAGACCTTTTGTTTGCACCTATGGTGGATCTGTGGGCTCCATGCAAGTAGGAAGTGGGCTAAGACAGAAATGTTGGTGGCAGAAGTGTTGTAGGAATGCCCCACCTCAGAGCCAGGCTACGAAAACAAGGGAAGTATGTTTTTGTTTTCTTTTTGGCTCCATGTATTTAAGGAAATCTCTGTCATGTCACTGGATGACTGCTGAGATAGTGGAACAGAGACTTCAGAAATGACACATGACAAGAAATACAATCTTTACAAAAATAGTTTGAAAAAGTCACTAAACAAATGGATGACTGTAGCCATCGGCAATCAACGAAAGCAAATCCAGGATACAGAGAGAATCTGATTTCCAGAGTTATCACATTCTACTATTCAAAATGTCCAGTCTTCAAAAAAAAAAAAAAAAAAAAAGGCAAGACATACAAAGAAACAGGAAAGTATGGCCTATTCACAGGGAAAAAAAAGCTTTGTCAGAAACTTTTGCTGAGGAAGCCCAGATAATTGGACTTACTAGAAGACTCTAACTAAACTGTCTTTAATATGATGAAAGAGCTAAAGAAAACCAGGAGAACAATGTCTGAACAAAAAGAAAATATCAATAAAGAGATGAAAATTATAAAACAGAACCAAATAGAAATTCTGAAGCTGAGTAGTAAAATAACTGAAATAAAAAATTTACTAGAGGGGTTCAACAGATTTGAATAGGCAGAATAAATAATTAGAAAAGTTAAAGATAAGGCAATTAGGATTTTCCAGTTAGAAAAGAAGGGAACAATATTTTAAAAAAATGAAGAAATTAGACAATTTCTGGGACACCATAAAGTGTACCGACATACACATTATGGTAGTCCCAGAAAGAGAAGAAAGAGAGAAAGGCGCAAGATGAATATTTAAAGAAATAATGGCCCCAAACTACACATTTTAGAAAGAAATGGCCTATACATCTAAGAAGCTGAAAGAACTCTAAATCAGATAAACTTAAAAAAATTCACATTATGATTGTTATAACAACACTGTTAATTCCAAAGGCAGAGAGAGAATCTTGAAAGCAGCAAGAAAAAAGAAATTCATCATATACAGGGATCCTCTATATAATTAACACCCGATTCACATTAAAAATCAATCACAAAGCAGAAGTAGTGGGTTAAAATATTTGAAATGCTGGGCGCAGCAGTTCCACTCCTAGGTATGTTTTCAAAGGAATTAAAAGCAGGGACTCAAACAAATACTTGTACATGCATGTTCATAGCAACATTATTCACAATAGCCAAAGATGAAAGAAACCAAATGCCCATCAATAAATGAATACACAAATTGTGGTATATACATACAATGGAATATAATTCAACCATAAAAAGAAATGAAGTACTAATACATGTTACAATGTGGATGAACCTCAAAAACTATCCCAAGTGAAAGAAGTCAGACATAAAAGGGTACATATATTATGCTTCCATTTATATAACATTTATAGGATGGGTAAATCCATAGAAACAGAAAGCAGATTGGTGGTAGCCAGGGATCAAAGGGAGAGTGACTGCTTAATGGGTATAGATTCTGGGATGATGAAAAAGTTGTGGAACCAATAAGAGATAGTAGTTGTACAATATTGTGAATGCACTTAATATGATGGAATTGTTCCTTTTAAAATAGTTAATTTTATGCTATTTGAATTTTACCTCCATAAAAAGAACATACAGTATATTAGTACACTTATCTAGAGTTCAGAAACATAATTTTGGAGTCAGAAGTTAGAATAGTGGTTTCACTTGGAAAGAATGGATATGATAGTGGTTGGGAAGAGGTACGAGGAGAGGTTCAGATGTACTCAATTCATAGAAAATTCCTGCTAGAACCTTGTTCTTGTCCATTAGATCTTGGCTGTTGGATGACCCTAAGCCTTTTGAGAGCTGGATATGGTATAACGCCTGCCCAAATGACATTGCGATGTGATGATGACCAATACTTAGGAGAGATTAATCAATCACATTCTGTAACCAATTAAAAAGTGTCTTTGAGAAGCCTATGTTATTTAAAAGGAATTTTGTTTTGCCCTGTATCTTTTCCTAGCATACACTCAAAGAGACTAGTGATCTGCTTGCAGAGTTAGGAGGCTCTCCCTTGCTCTGCAAGCTGTGGATTCAGCCTCAATATAGATTCGATTATGGTCTTTGGTTATTCCTTAAATTGGCAATGTTCTTTCTGTTTCTTGACCTGAATGGTGCTTATACGGGTGTGTTCACTTTGTGATAGTTCATCGAGCTGTCTGAATTCAAGATTTGTGCACTTCTCTGTGTATGTATTTGCCTTCAATATATAAGATAATTTAAACAAACAAACAATCAAACAAACAAACAAACAAACAGAAACAGTAAAACACAAACAATTTTCAGATCTTCTGAAAACCTGGGCAACCAAACTCTTAACCTATTGCCTATTTCTTTATGCCTCAAATTTCAAAGTGGTTTCTTGGAAACCTCTAAGAAAATACAACACAATGACCCTTTGTCTTTGTTTCATGTCACTTTATTCCTTGCCTACCCTACTGATTTGTCTTCTATTTGGTTAATGTGGATGCACCGATTTTTAGCTCAGATGATAAATTAAATCATTCAACCAATTTTATTTACCACTTACTTCTGTCCTAGGCATTTAAGTAAGTGGAACCAGAGATTCAAAGAATATTAAGAATTGTACAGTATGGTGTTAATTTTCGCACTGATGTTTATTTAGAGTGAAGAAGACACTACTTGCTATAAAATATTTTGCCTTATGATAGGTAAATAATATTTTCTTTAATTTTTTCAATCTTGAGAGCTATACCTTAGATTTGGACAATAAAATTAAGGGCATTGTTTCTTGAAGTTTAGTTTTGAATGTAGCCTGTGGATCATGGGAAGGAGGAAGAAGAAATTAGAAGATAAACTGGATTGCCTCCAGCTTTCATCTTTTAGAACACTTGACAAGGATTATTATTTTGCTTGAGAAGATGAAATAAGCCATGGCCATTTTTAAGCATGTAAAGAGCAGAAAGAAGTCTGGCAGGGACAAATTCAGAGTGTCGGAGTAGCAAACAGGACAGCAACAAGAGCTGCATTAAATGACAGATATGACAAGTGTGATCGAAGAACTGAGTCCACAACTGAGCCTCTTACAGCTCTGAGTAAACTCAACTTAGGAACCACTGAAAAATTTGAAGTTTTGAAGAGAAGAAGTCAAAAGAGAAAGAGAGAGAGAGAGAGAGAGAATGAGAAGTAGAAGGGGAAAATCAAGAAAGGAAGACAGGGAGAAAAAGTAAATAGAACACAGCATTTATCTGTTTATGTTGCAGGCTTTCCTTTATTTGAAGGAGCATTGGGCTGAACTTGCTGTAGTTACTGCAAACATGGTACGTGTTGAGAGTTCTGACTGGGTCTGTTCCAGGCTATGGCAACAGCATAAGGGGATCTTTTTAATGAATCGGATTATTACAAATTGATGTTTGGTTTTTTAATGATTGGAGTCTGTTGAAAAAATTGGAGTTTTCCATTTTGATGGGATCATTTGAATCATAGGTTAATATGGTGGGTTGATTTATTTTCAGTTTTCTGCTGTAAAGAGATATAAGCATAGCTACATCAATGACCACCAGCCAAAGACTTCTACAGAGATCACATCTGAAGTTGACCAAATTGGATTTGTTGACTCACTGGAATGAAGGAGAACACACACAAAGGGAAATGTAGTGTCTGTAGGAGGGTGTTAGAAAGAACATTACAGGATTTGGATTCTGCTAAGTGATTTGGGAAAAGATTCAAGGAGGTGGAACTTTGGTCTGAATTGGATACTGTTCTAAAGTGAAATTAACTCCATGCTTGGGCATCTTAATAACTGTTACCTAAAAGATGGGAGGGATAAAGCCATGTAAGCACTGTGATTGGTAAAGAACAACAGTCACTCGTATAAAGTGACAGGATAGAGGGAGAATTGAAATTCTGTGTCTTGGACAAAGTTCATGCTTTGCCTATGCTCAGACATCATGGAGTAGTCTTACTTTTGTCTTTCTACTTCATGGGCACAGCATGGCCTTGTCTGAGGTTGATGTTTTGTGAAATTGCTTCTGTTCAACAAGACAATACCAAACTTAATTGTGAATACCAGGGCACCTTCTAGCAACACCAAGTCCTGGCTGACAGCACCAGGCCAGCTTCTAGAGGTCAGGGACTACTTTTTCTCTATCTCAACTAGCAAAATATAACTAAAAATAGAGATTTTTAAATTAGGTGATATGCTAGTTAGGACTAGGTTTTGTCACATTAAACAGACAAACATCTCAAAATAACAGTGGCTTAAATAATAATAATGTTTATGTCTCTTTCATATCTAAAATAGTTCCTGAAGTAGGTTTTACGTAGCTGGAAAGGTAGCTCCATGATTACTAGGGATCTAGATTCCTGATATTTCAGTGCTCTGTCTTCCTTAGCTTTTGTTCCTCAGACTTATGTTGCAATGTGGCTGCTTGAGTTCCAGCCATCACACTAAAATTCTATTCAGCAGAAAGAGCTATGGAAGAAAAAGGTCCACTGGTTCTCTGTAAGGAAACTTCCTGAAAGTACCATTCAACACAAATACATTTCATTTTCTAGCACTTGATTACAGAGCAAAGATGTTCATAAAGTGCAATCATTTAGTTAGGTGGCCATGGGTTCGATCAAATAATTAGGGTTCTTTTATTAAAAGAAAAGTCGTAATTGGCTATTGGGGGCTGCGTATCTGGAATTGGAATTATACAACTGCCATATTGAGTTCTATGAAAGGGAATTCTACTGTGGCTTTTGTTGTATGCAAATATTGCTCTCTTTGGTGAAATACCAAGCAGCTATGTTAAAGGATGCCTCCGTTTTGGTCTTTTCTTTTGTAACAATCTCAAGAGTTCAAGTTTCCAAAGTGAACTCTCTTTTCAGTTGTTTGAAGCTTTGTAGCTTGATTGAAAAGAATGCGGTGATTCAGCTGGCCACGTTGCTAGGCTGCCTAACAATTTACCTCTAGCAGCAGGGAAGAAATCCTTGTGTTGCTGGAATATTTAACTTAAAAATGGATAAAAATTATTCTTGCAAATTTATTTGTAAGATAACTAAATTCCTTTGTTTAGAAGAGCTGTAAAATGACCGTGTTCAGTTTTTTTTTTTTTAAAAGAAGGTAATAAATAGGTGAGTAAAATTGTAAACAAAAAGTTCAAGTTGGCACTATAACTACGTGCAGACATCTGGGCTGGAAATGTGAGAAAATTGTAAAGAATTTGGAAAGGTTCAAAGGCTCAGGTTATTAAAGTTTTAATAATCTTCTTTTCTGCAGGGCTAACCCCCTGCTATTCTTTCAGTGTAGTAGAAAAACAAAATATGGACAAAGTTGTAGTTAATTAGAGCTGAATCTTCCTTGGAAAACCTATAGAAATCACATGGGATTTTTATAGAAGCTGAGAGCTGAGAGCCAGGGTCTAAGAAGGGGCAACTTCATTTTCATTCAAGCAATTTGGAGGATTTTTGTTAGATTTTTAATGAAATAGGATATATTTTTCTTTTTTAAAAAAACCTTATCAGTTAATTCATATAATTGATTGGAAAACATTTTTGCAAGAATAATCTATAAAAACAATCTCACTTAGCATTTTAACTTTTCCCATCGATCAAAGTAAAACAAAATATTTATTGTCTATAGCTATATGCTGATAAACAAATGACATGTCTTTACATGATCATCAAATTTTCTTAATTAAAGAAAAGCACCCCTTCACACTTGAAATACAGTGAAAATTGTAAAAATGGTTTCTCTTCTGAATACAATACATTTTAATTTTGCCAGCGACTTGTAATATCAGTGTTGCTATTTTCCTGTATGAAATTAGTTTTCTCTTAAGGCATCTTAAAAGCGTAGAGTATAACAATATATAATGCAGCATGTATTTTACTATATGTTGTATAAGACTGATTTAGTGTATGAAACTTTTATCATCGATGTGTATATATACATATGCATGAAAGTATGCATATATGAAGTTACATGGGTATATCTGAAATATGCAGACACAGGGAATACTTTAAGTCGTGTTGCATCAAGGATGGTGAAAGAATTTTACTCATTAGGATCCAGCCATGAGCACTGAAATATGATTTGCAAGAGATGAAGTTTAGAGTTGTTTTAATAGGCTAAGTGGTTCCAAATGCAAGTTCAGATCGCAGACTCCCAGGCTCTTTGTGAGACTAATTGACTTTGCTGTAGAGTTTTGGCAAAGCTCTTATTATTTTTACTACATTTTCCTTTTTAATAATGTAAAATTGAACTAACTTCTAAAATTCGAGTTCCGCTTTATGAGTTTGTTAGCCCTTCCTTCACCAAATTAATGACTGACTAGGCAAGACAGCCAAGAATGCTTACCGCTCTGGGCATTTGTTAATTGGTTGTTCGTTGGACTGTATATGAGGGAAAATTATTGCTACTATAAACCAGAGTGTAAAGGAAAAGTAGTGATATAAATATGGAGCTGGAATAGGCAAGGAAAGCTAGTGATGTAAAAGTCCTGTTTTTCTCCAAGATGGTTCCCCTAGGATGACTGCAAATATACTGAAAATAAAATGCAGCAGACCAGATCGTAATGTAGAAATTCGTTTTGGTAACTCTTGGAAAAAGAAGATTCATTGTTTTGCTTAGTTTGTAGAGCTCTAATGATAAGCTTCTTTTGTTTCGTTAAGAAAAGACAGGTTCACAGAGCAAATAATAAACAGTAGAATCTATTTCACCTTGAAACTTGCTGCAAAAGTCTTTTGACCCTCTGGACTGGGAGAGTGATTAGGAAGAAATGAAAATTCCAAGACTCTGAAATTTTTTGACCTTTCAACAATGTGAAGTATACATTCATTATACTTCACTAGGCTTGACGGTCCCCGGAAGTTTCCCTTGGACTATCCTGGGAAAAACTTCAGACTTTAAGACAGAACCCCCAGTTCATTCTTTCATTGTCCACTTTCATCCCCATGCACAATTTTCTCCTCTTTCTCCTTAGAAATGCCAATCAGACACTGTTTTAACTCATGCTTTAAGCTAGGGAATAAATCCAGGGGTTTGGCTCATGTTGCAAAGGTTTCCAACAGTATCAGGTAGTTTGCTATTAGCTGGGCTCCGTTCAGAATGCTAACGGGAGACCTGAAAGGCGGCACGACTCATTACCAATTCCCAATTCCCTGGGCCATCCGGTCCCCTGGCAGAAAGGCTTCCGATGAATTTGCGTTGCAAATTGAAAACACGCTGTCAACAGCAACAAGTCCAAAAGATGTTTACCTTAATTTTTCCAAGGCAGGCTTTGACATGTGAATGTTTTCATTTAAGGAGCAGTCATCTAGATGCCCTCCTGTTTCTGGGGCTGGTGCTGTTGTTACAAAGGGATTGTCACAATCTCATGATAAAGAGAAAAGTGAAGTGGCTATGTGAAGACTCACCTGGATTCTTGCCCAGGCTGTGCTCGTGCCTTTTCAGTGGAGCCTGCAACAAAACTTTGCCTTGGGCGTGGGGTGCAGATGTCGAGGCTGATAGAGAGCCTTTCAATTTATAGGACTTAGGAGATCATTGCATTGAAGGGCTTCTTTTGCAGATAAATAAACTGAGGTACAGATTGCTTATGTTACTTCCCCAAAGACAATTGCGTAGTTAGCATCATGGCTGAGCCTAGAAGTTAGGGTTCCCTGGATGCCCCATGCTTTCTTGTAGTTTATGATCTCAGGCTGAATAGTCGTTAGTGACTGATGTGTAGAAAATAAAGATTTAGACAGAAATTAATTTATAAGTTTCCATCAAAACTGAGAACACTGGGACACAGACCTCAAAGGAAAAATATTTGACCTTTTGACCTTGTTTAAATCTTTTTTGCCAGATGATATCCATCTACTTTCAAATAGTACTGTTGGAAGTAGCCTACCAGTTCAGCTAGAGAGGAGGTGTGTTTTCATCCTGTCCCGATGCCCCTGCCCCATGGGAGGTCCGTCTGGGGCGGAGCAGAAGTTGGACTATAGAGGTGTGGGTAAAAGAGGCCATTAGAGCCAAACCTGGGGTATACTGGGGAGCCTCTAGTCTTCCTTTAAAGGCTTGTTTTAAATTTGGAGTCTCCCCTTCACTCATAAATTGGAGTTGAGTGTATTTATTAAGGTTACATGTCATCAAATCACAAGCCCTCAGAGATCAGACATTTTGAGCAAGTGTGAAAAAGAAACTTAACCCATTGTGAACTCTGGGTGAAAAAGACACCAATTTTTCTACAGCTGGCAAGAGGAAGGGAACCTGCCTTTGATGAGAGCGGGAAATAGGAGTCCCATTCAAGGTAGGCTGATTCTACAGAGGGCTTTCCAGACCCCCCAAACCAGTGGAGTTTTGCTAGCTGGGTCACTCAGCCTAGTACATATATGAGGAAACTCAATTCTCTGAGAGACCTGTGAAGTCTGTGAGAGTTAAACACAACACAGAATGTTCCCAAGATGCAGGAAATGAGAAAATTCAGAGGCACAGATCTGACTAGAGACAGATACCCAGAGAAAAAGTAATGAGAGAGAGAGTGAAGATAGGATTTCAGGGAATAATTGAGAAACACATAGTGGCTAGGCTGGGGCTGAGGGGCATCAGAATGGAATGTTCCTGTCACCTTATCTGGCCTACATTTAGTCTCCCCAAAGGCTCCATCTGATCGTGACCTTACAGAATAAGAGGACGTGTGTATAGCTCCTCGCTTTGTGACTCTAGTAAGTCATTTAAAACTTTTGGTACTTTGCTTTTTCCCCCGCTTATGGAAAACAGTAAAATTCCCCTTATCACCAGACAAGTGTCTCTTAAAACGGTTTCCCACAGCAGGTAATTGAGAGGCAGTGAGGGAAGATGGTTTTGGAGTCAAACAGATTTAAGAACATTACATAGAAGACATTCTATCTGTCGCTTATTTTTGGCATTTTATTTTTTTTCTTTGCATTTAAAACATTCAAGATTTTTGCTAAAAAGAAAATAAAAATCAAAATAGGTAGCTAAATGTTGATCTAAAAGACCAAAGAGAGACCTTACATAGGACAAATTTAGAATCAGAATTCTACTCTTCTTTAGAAAAGCGACCGAAACCACTTTTATTGGAGGTGACAAAACTGCATGAGTAAGAAATGTACTGACTTCTAGATGATGTTTATTCCCTACCAAGTTTGCACATCATAAAACTTGACCTAGGCCACTTGATGAAGTGCGGCTCTTGGGAAAGAGGAATTTTCTAGTTCCATCCTCAAGAGGATTTGTTATCTAGAACAAACGCTAAAGGAAAGTGTATCACCTTAGAGAACCACATCTAAGTTTGACTTCTATGTCACTCAGTCAGCTATAACGTATCAGTATTAGATGGCTCAGGACTAACCAAGATTGGGAAACTTGGAAAATTTTTCCTTTTGGAAACAGATGGTTTTGAAAGTCAGAGAGTAGACATTGGTCGAAGTAAAGCTTAGGGTTTCCAGAATTCTGTTTCTTGGCTTTTATCAGCAAGTTGTATGTTGAGTCAAGGTAGTGGGCCTTGGTTATGTTGTCGGTGGGATGCTAGTTGGACAAGTGTCAAAAGTTGAGTGAGTTTCAGATCCTGGGATGAAGTCATTTAGGCTGGTGACCTAAAGGGTGAGTCATGTTAAAGATGCCTTGAGCAAGGGACTGAGAATAGAGTCCAATAAACACTGAGGCAAAGCACAGGTTGTAAGGGTCCAAGACAACTGCTTTGTCTTGGCCTTGCTGCTCTCGTGGGTGTCCTCTGGCATAAATTGAGCAGCTGACATTCATTAATTCTCTGATGGTACGGAGTGGTAAATCTGTCAAGACCCGTACCCAGCAGTTAATTTCCTACCAATTCCTTAGTTACAAGTGTTAATTATTATAAAGTTTATGGAAATGAGATTTAAGACACCCTTTGGAGTCTGCAGCTGCCTTAATTCTATTTTTGAGAATTGTTACACTGGTAGTTATTATTTAAAATGGCCTCTAAAAGGTTCTGTATCAAAGCTTGGGGTAGAGGTCTCTGTGAGGCAGAGCTGGGGAGCTGTGTTCTTCAGTAGGTAGTTCTTCATTTCAACTGAGATCAGAGATATGGCTCACAGGGGCATTATTGAGCATATATACCTAGGCTCTTCTAAAAAGCTTTGAAAGTGGTCATAACATGACACAAAAGGGGCCACCTTGAGAACTGTTCCAGTTTTCTGAGGACACAGGAATTGATGATCAATGGAGGTGAAAAATGGGGCGCTGAAAACAAACAAGACTCCAGGCTCCTTCCTCATGTTCTCGGCTGTATCTGTAGTAGATCTCCTGGCACGCTTTATTTTGGGGACAAAGGACCACACTGTTTAATCCTCCTGTCTGCGCCAAACTCCAAAGGGGATAATTACATTCTGTCTCCTGAAATTCTCTTTGCAATTTCATCTGGGTGCAGAGCTCTCAACTGCCCGGGGTGTTGTTGCACGGTGGGAAACAGCCACCATGTTTGATCCCAGCCAGGTATTTCAATTATGGCCAGTGTTTGTACCGCACAGTTTGACTTTGGCCCCAGTATACAGTATATAAATCAGACGCGGGGTTCTCGCTGTAAAGTTCATGAGCAGGGCGGCAAACACCAGCTCACTGGAGTAGTATGTGTCTGTGACTGTTCCCTGTGCGCAGCTGGTTTAATTGTGCCTGGAGAGTACAGTCAATTGGATCATCAAGTTTTTAAGAAAAGGAACTAATTTAGAGCAGTTTTTTGACTGGTTAACATAGTACAAGATAATGGTTTTGTGTTCGGGTGTAATGTTTTGACCCCACTAAAATCATTAGAATTAATTGGAATTCTATCTGTAAGACCCAAAATAACTCAGTTTAGTTTCCTGAGAAGTAATTATTCTTTTCTAACTAGCACTGATAGTAATGTCAATGTAAATGGGATTTAAAAAAAAAATCTCAGGAAAAGATTACATATGCTTGTTTAAATTCCTTGTACAGATCTTCATAATATAAGGACAATTAAGCAAGCTTGTTAGAATGAAACGCAGGTGAAATGTTATATTACTTCTCTGAAATTTTAGAGCACTAGACACTACAATGGTAATTCCAATTCTTCAAGAGAACTGGGGAAACCTAGGCAAGATGTTGATTTTAATAAGGATATTTCAAGCTGTTCCAAACTTTAATTGTAGCGTGGAATGAAACCATAGCCACAGAGTGGAGTGTTTAAAACCCACCAAGAGGTTTCAGCATGAGAGCAGAACCAAAGAAAGGAGAGAATCATTAACCACCGAAGTGACCGTAGTGGTTTAATAATTACGTTATTTCAAGGGAGAAAAAAGAAGCTGTCTACAGTAAAAAAGGAAGAGAAGGATTGATAAATAGAACTTATTTCTATCCTAGGTAGTCAGCTAGCAGGACGACTAGTGGGAAAGGTCTATTAACTAATTGATCTGCTAGACTTGATAGAGAACTCCAGCTGGAGATCAAAGAAAATTCTGTATTGCAAAGGCAAGCGGCAAACTTGGACCAGATGTTTTTCTTCCAGCTCTGTCATGCTTGATAACTGTAGAGTATGGCTGAATCTGGCCATAGGTTTTGTCCATCCAACCATTAATATGAAAAGCAAGGAGTATGTGTGTGCACCCACACCTGCACGCGAGTGCACACACATGCTTGAAAAAGAGACAAGAGTAGCTTTCAAGCTAAAAAGGTCCATAATTTAAGATTAGTTTGGGAGATAAGCAATTATTTTTCTGTTTATCTGCAAAGTGAAGGGGACCAAAGAATGTGTCAACTGCCAACTTTTAAAAAGGTTCTTATATCTTAATTGTTCCACAATTGCCATTTATAATAACTTACACAAATGCATTATAATACATATCTGTTATAATAAAATCAATGATATTTTGAATAATGGATAAAATTATAAAGGTTCAACTATTACTGTTAGCTTATGTGTTTTCTTTTGTGTTTAGAGTAAAAGTGAGAGTTAAAAATCCAAACATGATTTTCTTTTTTTTAGTCATAACCCTAGAATTGTTTATTTACATGTGTTGCCACCAATTCTAACTATGTATTCTGGTTCTGATTTTTTCACAGATGGATAAAGTATTATTTATGATAGGGCAAAATATTTGGTTTAGAAGTTTCTTTGAAATGTATGTAGGTTTATCAATAATTCTTTCCTGTGTACTTTCAAAGATTCCTACAATATAAGACATTTTGAAAAATGGGAAGTCTAGAATTACCTTCATGTGGTTAGTTTGGTCTGGTTTATGGCCTATGGTTTGGCCTGTTTATATTTATAATAAGTTCCCATGTGCTGCTGATGCTGCTGATCAAGGGACTTCGCTGGGAGTAGTAAGGATTAGACAAACTTGGATTTGAATTTTGGCTTTAGCTATTGTAGGTCAGTATGAGCTTGAGCAAGTTACTTAATTTTAATGTCTCTGGGTTTGTTCATCTGTAATGTGAGAGTTATTATAGTTCCTATCTTCTTGAATTGGTGTGAGGATTCAATGATGCATGTAGAGCACTTAGCATGGTACCTAGCACTTGCTAATGATTTAATGAAATGTTTACTCTAATTCTGATAAAAGCATACCTTGCTGAGGGATGATCAAGTTTGAGAGATGAATATAGAATGTCAGCTGCTGGGAAAATGGAATTTGAATCATTTCCCCAAGTCTTCTAGATTTTATTTTTTGGTGCAAAAATTTGGACCAGCAGGAAAAAAAGAAATGACTGGTTTTAAATCATATTTTTTGGAATGAAGTACAAATTGAAAGGAATTCAAAGGGAAAGTTATAGAAGCACTTTTGTGTTTTATTGCTTTCTTGTTTGAATTAATTTGAAGTTTAAAAAGAAATGTGTAATTTTCCACATATGACATCTAGCTCTGCCTCTCGCTTTCGGGGCCTGTACATATCATCAATTCAATTCAATAAGGTTTCAATGTGTACTATTATGAGATAATCAATGGGAGGTAGGCAGTGGTGAGCAGGGACACACATATGAAAGAAGGAAAAAAATAAACATCTTTGTCCTCAAGCAATATATAACCTAATTTCAGATCAGCTAGAACCTCATGAAACAGTTACATGAAATGCCAGACAGGGTTTCGCTAGGAAGCAAGGTGAGAGGTAATATGTAGTCAGATTATCGACAGACAGGCTGAAAGAATAAGTGACCACTTGAAGAGCAGGCGGGATTGTGTGGGGGGATCTCCCCCAAGTAGCAGGAGAAATAGCTTTAAAAAGGTATGAAGGTGAGGAAATGAACACAGAATGGCTTAAGTTTAACTAGGGGCGGAGAACACCAGTCACTGTTGAAAATGGTACGGGCAAGTAATTATCAGAAGAGCAAATTCCATTTTCCAAGCATAAGCTTTGTGACACATTTTTTTGTCATTATGCAGGTAACACTGAAAATACTAAAGAAGTCTAAAGTGCAATGATTGTGACTGGCAGGAGGTCTAGCTTGAAAAAACACACAACATCCTACTAACTTTGAAAACTGTCAGCAGATTCCGTCTACTCTATACAGGATGGAAAATCCTGCTGTCCTCCGAGTCATCAGAGGGATGAGCTGGAACGGGACAGGAATTTTCCTCTTTTCCTCTCAAGGCAGAAAGACCGAGACAGACCAAGTCTGTGGCCAGCAAGAGAGATGTGCAGGGAAACTTGGCTACTGGTCTCGGGTCTTGGAGAGGGCAGTTTTTCATCACTCTGGCTGCACTTCCAGAGGACTTTTTCTGAGGGTCGGCAGGAGGAGGAGGAGGAGGTAGGAGAGCATTCTGATCAGGCCATCTACTTCCTGTGCCTGGATCAGCTTATAACTATTAGTGCACAAGGAAGAAAGCTGTTCTCAGTAGCTTGGGATGGGGAGCGTCTGCCTGTCTGAAAGCTGGATTCTGGGGTAGAGTCCCAGCTTGCTCAAGTTGAGTTCAGGCGGGGGGGTTGTCTTTAATGCAGAGCGAGACCTGCCACACCTAATCTCTGCCTGTAACAGAACTGTAGTTACGTCAGATGATAATACTGAAGTGACTAACGATTGCGACCTCATTAAAAGAGACAGGAGACAACCTCCCGCTGATTAGAGGCATAGTAAACACCGAAAACAGACATGGTTGGGTCTATCACTCATTTATCTCATTCTGGTTTTTAGACTGCCAGAAGAGGAGATTTATGGGAAATTTCTGGGACTTCTTCTTCACCCTGGGAGATAATCTGGTTCACAGCCCCCCCTCTACGGCACCCAGTCCTGGTTAATTGCCTTTGCAGTCAAACAGGATTAGTGGTGACCTCGTTTTTTAGAGCTGTCTTAATAAAAGAAAATACTGCAGAGTTTTGGTGTGTTTTATTCTTCCTGTATTGTGTAAATTAATTTTTATTTTAGACATTTTCTTAAGTGGAACACTGGGCTTTAGAATAAAAATCACCAAAGCACTTCAGGGTCGACTCCTCAATTGTATGTGACTTTCATGTGCAATGACTGCTGGTAAATTTCACCAGTATCTAGTTAAGTCTGGAAGGTCCCTCCTTGACCCTGGGATTGGCCGATTTCCCTGCCGCCCAGCTTTGCCTCTCTTCTTCAACTTTGTTACTCTTAATTATTTTTACGGATGCTTCGGCCAATAGCATGCATAACGCGGAATGTCTATATATTCCTGTTTTGACCAAAGACCGTCACCCACTTTGGGACCTTTCGACAGTGTCCGTGTCTCATTTAAATTAAGCTCCTCAGAGACAGACCTAGCAGTCCCCTAGCAAAGTTTCACCGATGGGCGTACTAGAGAAAACAAATCCATGCCTTTCTTTGTAAAGGCAGCCTGGTATTGTGGAAACAGTAGCTTGAGAATTATGAATATTTTATATTTATACATAGATATGCATATATAAAATACACATTTTATATGTTATGTATTTATATAGAAAAAATATATATTTACATACCATTATGTGTATATATTTATGAATATAAATTTTATATAACTATATAAACAAATGTATCAAAGTAGAACTTTATATTTAGATATAATATATATTTATATATAAATATATAAAGCATAACTTTCCTATTTACATAAATAAGTATGTTTATGTAAAAATTATGTATATATTTGCATATATATTACTATAATTTTTGTCATTAAATAAGTATATGCCCTTCAACAAGTCACTTAACCTCCCTCTCTAAGCCTTAGTTTCCTCGTCATGAGGCAGAGGTGAATTAGCTGATTTTTCCTTAGACACTTCTGAATGCATCCTATTATCTTTGCGTATCACAGAAATGTTTTTTTAACACAACTTCAAATTTATATTTCTTTTGTAGTCCACTCTAATATCTAAGTCAACTGGAGCCAAGATGTGAAAGAAGCCAGTCTTTTCCCATTTTGAATGTACAGCAGCTATTTTCTTCCTTTTGCGAAGCCCTTTGGGAATACTTGTGTAAAGAGAGCTGACCAAGGGACTTTGAAGAACCCTCAGGTGCTTCAACCTAGAAATGCGGGGCCTCCCCAAAGAGGACACTTCCATGGCTCTTCCTATAAGGCGGAGTCCCCTGGCTGCAGGCATTGCTCCACTCCTGCTTTCTACTGCTCCGTGTTTCTTCAGTTCAAGGAAGGGGCTTTGCGCAGAGGACAGTGATAGGCTGAAGCCTTGAAGTGGCTTTTCTTGGGCATGTTGCCAAAATAGGCCCCAAAGATGCTTTGTTATGATTGAAGTAAAAACAAGACTGAACAAAAACCTAGCCACTCTTCTACTGAGCTTTCAGGTAAATTGGATCAGGCAAGTCAGAGACAAAGGAAAGCTGTCGATGACATTAACATGTCATTTCAGGAGAGTGATGCCATCTAAATGGCAGAGTCGGAGTTTTCTACCATCTTCTCCTGGAAGAATCCTGATTTTCACACTCATGCATGGAGGAAAGTGCCTCCGTGGGGATCCAGGAGACTGATGGAGAAGTTCTTGCACACCATTGGAGCAACATGAAGTCTGAGATGACCCACCGAAGAGCATTAGGAGGAACAGTTTCGCTTTACTGAGTCGCCCGTCGATAAGGCAGCACAGCCCCGTGCCAAGGGAGCCCTTGTCACCTGCAATTTCTCCCATGGAGGGAAAGTAAGAGCATGTGAGTGAGTGCCTGGCTTCCCCAGCTGTATGAGACACCGCCCACTTCATTCTCTACCCATCCAGAACAGTGAGTGTGCAGCATGGGGTTGGGGCGGGGCGTGGCGAGTGCACAGGGAGGGGCTGGGAGAACAGTGGCCAGAGTTCTCACAGGGCATCGAAGGTACAAGATCCTACTAACTGCTTTGTAGACTCCATCAGGAAGCTCACCCACGAGGCCCTGGGAGTGCCTTGCCTGTGGGTCTCCCCAGCTGGCTCACAGATACTCCTAACGCTGCACTGAACTCCCCCTACACTACCTGCCCTTGGCTGGTACTCTGTGCACCCCTGACAGTGGCAAGTGTGAGCCTTTGAAGACACCCAGTGAGCAGGACTGGAAGAAAGCACTCGAATTTGAGCCTTCAGCAGCATTGACCTAGAGAAAGCAAACGGGAGGTTGTCAGTGTCCAGCCTGGCTTTTCATTGGGGAGAGAAGGCAGACAATCTAAGAATTCCCTCCCTTCCAAGAGGGAGAGGGAAGTGTGGAGCAGACATCCATAGAAAAGGTCTGAGAAAGCCTCAGAATCAGAAGGGATTTCTCCGCGGAAGCCAGTCAATAAAAACCGGAGAAAGTGAGTATTTCTTCAAATGCAAAGACAGAAACGGGAGACTTCAAGGAACATGACAAACAAGGAAATGTGTCACCAAGTGTTAAAGGAATTCAGTTTAGTGAGAGAATGATAAACCTATACATCTGAGTTTTTAGTAGAATGAGATAGACAAGAAGCCAAACCCATTCCTACTTTTCCTACCCCATCACACTGTGGTCTTTATTAGTTTGACGGAGGCAGAAAGCTTTAGCGGTTTGACAGTTCAGAAGCTTATAGAACGTAAAAAATGATCTCACATAACAAAATTTTGTTCAACTTGATACAGAGTCAAAGTAGACTCTGAATTAATAACTTTTGCAATAGAAACTAACACAATGAAAGTTTTTAAACCAATAGGTAAAAGTTTTTTTCTCAGCGACTTCCATTAGTAGACTAAATTTATTTAGCCTTTTTCAAAAACATTTTAAATAAGTCTAAAACATTTTTTTAAAATAAAACTTGCTAGTTGGGAACATAGGTGACTCTCGGCACCTGTTTTATAACTTCTAGCTAAACTAGACCAGCCATACTGAACAGCAAGGATACACTATGGTGGGTAGGCCAAATCCGGCTTACCACCCGATCTATACAGCTCGAATGATTTTTTTTTCATTTTTAAGTGATTGAGAAAAATGAAGAGAAGACTCTTTTGTGACGTGTGAAAATTACATGAAATGCAAATTTCCATAAATGAAGTTTTATTGGAACATACACACAAGTAAAACGTCATTTAAAGAAATTTGACAATATTGATTAAAATTTAATCCAGCACTTTCGCATTTTCCTACAAATGTTCTCATAGGTAGGTACACATATTTATGGACAGGAGCATTCCTTACAGCATTATTTGTGATGGCAGAATGCAGAAAACAACCGAAATGTTCACAGATCGTGGTTCATTCATACAAATGGACACTACATGGACAGTAAAAAGAACGGGAATGGATCTGTAGGCACTCTTGTAGAATAGTCTCCAGGTGTATTAGTTTCCTATTGTTGCAATAACTAATGACCACAAATTTTATGGCTTAAAACAAACAACTTGATGTTTGTAGAGCTGGAGGGCAGAATTAAAAATTAGTTTCATGGGTGAAAGTTAAGGTGTTGGCAGCGCTAATCCATTTCTTTGCCTTTTCCAGCTTGTAGAGGCATCTGCATTTCCTGGCCTGTAGCCCCTTCCCACATCTTCAAATCCTTCACTCTCTGACCTCTACTTCCATCATCATATCTCTTTCTCTGTCTCCCTTCTATCAGGATCCTTGTAATTACACTGGGTTCTCTGAATAATCTAGAATAATCTTCCCTCAAAGTCCTTCATTTAATCACATCTACAAAGTCTTATTTGCCATGTAACCTTTACAGGTTCTGGGAATTAGCAAGTGGACATCTTTGCAGGGGATATTATTCAGTCCTCCAAACTAGAATATACTTTTAGGCAAACATAGCAAGGTACATAATAATGTGAGTAGAATGCTACCTTTTATGTTAAAAAAAATGAGATCAATATCCAATCTATGTTCTTCAACAAACATATAATATCTCTGGAAGGATACCCAGAAGCCTGAGAACAGTGATTATGGGCCTGGATTGGGGTCATGATGGGAAGAAAATTTGCCCTTTGTTACTTTTTACTTTTTAAATAGAGTAGGTATCTACCATATAAAAGGTAAACCACAGTTCGAGCCTCCTTCTTGCTGAACCCTCCCAAGAGTTTCAATTGATTTTATCTTTTGGTCACTAGTCCATGATCTTAGAAAGAGAAAAAAGAAAGGTAGAAGAACCAGGTTTAATGATAACTGATGAACTGGTTTCAGCACAAGGATAGTTAAACATCGATTCGCCCTTCACGGCCAAGCCTCCGTGTGGGATCCTGACTAACCCCTTGGACAGTAAGCGGTCTCGGTTCCTTAAGTCGAGGTTCTCTTGGATTCATCAGAAGGCAAAGGAAACTCTCCCTCGAGTTCAGAGATAGCACCGTTTTTAGAAATTCTTTGAGGAGACACAGGCAAGAATCTTTTTCCAGTTCACATTCCATTTTAAAGTCTATTTCTCAGAGAATAATATAATTTCACGGTTATGAGGGTGTTCAAAATCACCAGGTTCAAATTCCTTTTAAAGATGAGGACACCGAGGTTGGTATGGTTGAGCCGAACTCATCTTCGGTCACAAAGGCGACAAATGAAATACTGCAAATGACAACATGCTAGGCCTCGTGCTGGGCTGCAAAGACATGGACCGCTCTCCAGGAGCTTCCAGGTGAGCTGGCACTCAGAGACACAGTAACAAACTGCCGTCGAGAGGGATGGACACAGCAACCTGGTTCAAAAGGTCAAATTCTTGGAAAAGAAATGACAAGTCTCACCCCGCATGCAGTCTGTGAATGAAGCTTGACAGACGAGTTAGCGTTTGTCTGGAGCTGGCATTCCTGGACAAGGAAACAGAATAGCATGAGGACGCCAGCATGCCCCTGGGGCCATGTCCGGTTCTGTAACTGGAGGCTAAAGATCAAGGGTCAAGGTGGGAGGGGAAGTTGAGAGGTGGGCGGGGCAAGATATTGAAAGATCTTGTATATGTTTAGATTTTTTTGTTCTTTATCAGTATTATAAGGGGTGACAAAACTTTCTAAAAAGGGCCAGAAAGTAAATATTTCAGGTCTTGCAGGCACCATACATCTGTCGCATATTTCCGTTTTTTTTTTATTATTTTTATTTTTTTTATAACCCTCTAAACATGCAAAACCATTCTCAACTTGCAAGCCAGGTATGATCGACAGGTCAGTTTGCTGACCACTGTAGGCAAAGGGAAGCAGGAAATGATATGATCAGATTTGAGTGCTGGAAAGATTATTCTGGTGGCAGGAAGTGTGGCAGAGAGATTGGTGAGAGCATGTATGGAAAGAGTTAGGTGAAAGGGACAGTTTCAAAGAAGACCTCTAAGGAGGCTGGTCATGATAGTCCAGGAAGAAATAACGAGGGCCAGGACCAGGGTGACGGCAGTGACATCACTTACTTTTTGGTGGCTGGGCCGGCTGCACACATGCAGGAATGGATGAGCGTGTCTTTCCCCGTACGTATAATGGTATTACCTTTCTCTTCTTCTCCTTCCCATCAGCTCCATGGGACATTCTTCTTTTCCACTTGGGGTGATGGTGACAAGTGATGGAAGCGTGCCATTAAGTTCGACACCTTCTGTTCAGGCATGGCATCGTCCTGGGGGACCGCACAGACCCTCTGAGCAGGACCCCCTTTCCTGAGGGCCTACACTGCCAGCTTCTCCCTCCGGCTAGTGGCAGCCCCAGGGGCAGGGCCCAGCTCTCTGGCCTTCTGCTCAGGCTTCACACACGGATAGGCTGACTCTCTTTTCCTTGGGGGTCAAAAGAATCTCATTTTTCTCTTTCAAATAAGCATTTCCATAGAATATCTTACTGCATCTGCCAGCTCCCTGTCTGGGTTTTTATTCCAACTTTATTCTAATTGCCTGGAGTGCCAGGCAGCTCCAGTGTTCTACATTTCACCCCATTTCTTTTGTTTATCACCAAGACCAGTTTCCTGTTTCAGGTGTAAAACACAGAGCCAGAGCACCGGGCCTCTGGGCAGAGTTAAGTCATGGCTTATCCTTACTTAGCTGCATGCAGATTACATCGTCCTTCTTGTGGGAACAGCGCTGCCTCCCAGGAGACAATTTGTGTACATGCTCTTTGCATGTTTTTTGTCACTTAGATTACTTATGCTATTTATTGACCCAATTCCCTTTTATCCCGGGGCCCATCTCTGCCTCCCTTATCTGTTAGGCCCCTTTCTCTGTGAGGGCTTCTTTCATCTCTTCAGGGTTATCTTTCTCCCCACAGGACATGAATACTTTTTTTCAAGATTTTCTTGCAGTTCCCAGGGTAGAATTCATGCCCTTTCTACTTCTGTTTCCTTCTCAAATACTTCATTGCAATTTCTCGAATTACGTCTTTAAAAGTGAGTGGTTCCTTCTGGTTGATATATGTTTTCACAGACTTCAAATATATATGACAACGGACTAAGTTTTTTATGTTCTTTTCTTCTGCAATTTTATTTGCTAAAAATGTGTTGTTGAATCTGAGGATGTTAAGTGGCTTCTCTTCAGCCGTCCTTGGTAGGGGTGCAGGTCTCATTATATCGTGTCTGGTCTTTGTTTCTGTGACTTTGTGGTGAGCATGTGCGTGTCTTTATTTATAGAACACTGAGCTATCTTTTCCACAGAAAATCTTTTCTCCTTGTGCCAGAGCTTCTTAGTCAGTGGCTCCATTGCTCAGGTTTTCTTGATTGTTTGTGTTTTATCCTCACTTCTATCATCTGTGGATCATTTTATGGATCTATCCAAACACCGGAATCGGATATTTATACTTGGACCTTAACTCTTTACCTGAGATGGAGTAGGTATGGGAACAGACCTTGGATTGCTGGCCAGGTGAGTTCCAAGTTAGAACACTTTGTCTATTGTCTTCACGAGTAGCCACGGAGGAATGGTCGTGGAGCAGTAACAGACAATGATGATGGTGGTCATAAGCGCTATAGCTGACCTTTGTCCCGTGTTTGCCATATGCCAGATACTGTGCTCAGCTCTTCATTCGTATTCCTTCATTTAGTCCTCACAGCAGCCTTCTGAGTTACAAGCTTTTATCATGTCATTTTACAACTGAGGAAACAGACTTAGAGAGATTAATGAATTTATCCATGGCTGGGTGATGGCACCAGTATTCCACCTGACTTATCAGACCATTTGTCACCAATTTAGGCCATCATATATACAGAAGCATTTTATTTAGGCATCATCAAAGGCTTCGTCAAGGCACATGAATATTAGTTACAATGCTTGGGTTTGTTCGGTTTTGTATTCTCACCACTCACTGCTCCCAAAAAGTGTAGTGTGGCAATTCTACTGTTTCTAGGATTAAGCTTCCCTTAATGCAAGGAGACAATGTAACCCCCCAAATGGTCCCTAACACGCAACCAGCAACCAAGGCCGACATCTTCATCAGGGAGCACCCAGGGTCCATAATACTTTCAGGAGCCTGCAACGATGTTTTAATTTCTTTTAAAATCAGAAGGAAAAAATGAACTGTTAGGGCAAAGAAAATGTTTTCATATGTAATACTAATCTATTTGTACTTCTATCAATGTAATTGTAACTCCAATTTTTAATTATTATTAGTTTTTTTTTAATGGAACAGGAGACCAATAAAGACAAAAATGCCTAGAGTACATGCAAGTCACAGTACAGCCCTGCCAGCAGTGACCTTCTGTAGAGCCAGCTCGGGGTTCTGGGCCCCCTCGCTTTCACAGCCTCACTCAGTGTCCTCCTCTGAGTGTGGAAGAGAGAGACGGCTCTGGAGTCAGACCGTCTGACTGGAACGCTTAAATCAGGCCAGGTCCTTATCTCCTCTGAACTTGAGCTGCCTCGCTAGTGAGATTGGATTCTGTCCATGTGAGGATGGAATGAGGCATTGTAGGTGGGATTGTTAACCCAGAATAAGGCCTCAGGAGGTGTTACTTATCTTTCATCTTCGCTTTCCACCCCCACTACTGTCCCTAGCTGCACAGGAGGCCACAAGCAGCATCTGAAATTCAGAACACTGGAAAAGCAGTACGTAAAAGAAAGAGGGGATGAATAACCAAACATGACACTATTAGAGCCACCCAAATAAAAATGTACTTTATTTTTACCTATAATCTTTCAAAGGCTGTGAGAGGGTAGTGGTTTAGGATTGAGTAAATGTGTCTAGAATTAGACTGACTGGACTTGAATTTTGATTCAACCACTTACCAGCTATGAGACCTTGAGAAGCGAGTGGATGTCTCTGGGCTTTAATGTTCTCGTCTGTGTAATGGGAATATTTATTGTCACTGCTCTTACTGAGTTGTTTTGAGGATTAAGTGGGTTAAAGCAAGAGGAGCTTCTAGAATAGAGCCCAGCATGTGGTAAGAACTCAATACATATTTTATGCTTGCTATTATGATCGATCAAGAAAGTGAGCTGTTTTCAGCTATTAAACTCTCGTATTTATCCACAAATTCTTTGCTTTCTATAGCTGGTCGTTTACCCATCATGTATGAGACACCACTGTCTCTGATAGTTTAATTTAAATTACTCCCTTTGGAAAGCTTGAGCCTAAAGATTAGTGTCTATTATTCAGCAGAATGCCAACACAACGCCCATGGGCCATTCCTCTGCCTGACTCTGAGCTGTAGCCACAGAGTAAGATTCTGCTTAACACAAACAAAAGGGGGGACTTAATGAAAAATATGGTCATGGAGGGCGAGGAGGAGGAAGAAACTCAGGGAATAGAGATCACAGAATTCACAGGATTTGCTCCTTAGAAATCGTCAGGATCCACAGGGGCTTCAAAGAACCAAGAAGCAGGAAGATGCATAACTATCTCATACCTTGCACAGCCTGGTGAGACTTTGCCCCCGTCTCCCTGGTTGTTCTTGGTGCAACATTCCTCTATCCTTGTTCATAACTCAGTCTCAGGAAGAGGCCGGCTGAGCCTGGGTCATCACCAGTCCTCTGCCTCTACCAGGTGTGGTAAGGAAGGAAAACATCTATCCCCCAGCTTCTGGCTCCAAAGTGAGAGGCCACACCCGCGGCCTCCTGTCTTAAGTCTGTGTGCCCTCAAGAAGGGGAATGGGTGCCCAGGTCCCCAAAAGACAAAAGGTTTCCACAGTCCACCAACACCATCATGTCGTTGTGAGTTTGAACAAGGGGCACTGGTTGGATCTGCGGGGCAGAGGGCTTGACGTTCCCCACTTAGTCAGCTGAGTTTTAGTAACAACATTAAGGAGCTGTGTGTCTCATTCAGGCCTTTAAGTCCCTCCTGACACATGCGGGCTGACCCCAGATCTCAAAAGAAATGCCCACGAGCACTCGGTTACCAATCCTTCGTTCCTCTTTATACCAATCCTCTTTATATTCAGAAAGCATATCCATTATATTTCACACGAATGCCTCTGTTGGAGCTTGAGATAGTCTCCTTTTCTGGATTCACTGAAGATCACTCCTACTCCCTGTTTCAAAACCAATCTCTGTACAGAACACATGTTCT
>NW_011888931.1:2847468-2885589 GCF_000151845.1 Pteropus vampyrus | reverse complement strand
GGTAGTGGTTTAGGATTGAGTAAATGTGTCTAGAATTAGACTGACTGGACTTGAATTTTGATTCAACCACTTACCAGCTATGAGACCTTGAGAAGCGAGTGGATGTCTCTGGGCTTTAATGTTCTCGTCTGTGTAATGGGAATATTTATTGTCACTGCTCTTACTGAGTTGTTTTGAGGATTAAGTGGGTTAAAGCAAGAGGAGCTTCTAGAATAGAGCCCAGCATGTGGTAAGAACTCAATACATATTTTATGCTTGCTATTATGATCGATCAAGAAAGTGAGCTGTTTTCAGCTATTAAACTCTCGTATTTATCCACAAATTCTTTGCTTTCTATAGCTGGTCGTTTACCCATCATGTATGAGACACCACTGTCTCTGATAGTTTAATTTAAATTACTCCCTTTGGAAAGCTTGAGCCTAAAGATTAGTGTCTATTATTCAGCAGAATGCCAACACAACGCCCATGGGCCATTCCTCTGCCTGACTCTGAGCTGTAGCCACAGAGTAAGATTCTGCTTAACACAAACAAAAGGGGGGACTTAATGAAAAATATGGTCATGGAGGGCGAGGAGGAGGAAGAAACTCAGGGAATAGAGATCACAGAATTCACAGGATTTGCTCCTTAGAAATCGTCAGGATCCACAGGGGCTTCAAAGAACCAAGAAGCAGGAAGATGCATAACTATCTCATACCTTGCACAGCCTGGTGAGACTTTGCCCCCGTCTCCCTGGTTGTTCTTGGTGCAACATTCCTCTATCCTTGTTCATAACTCAGTCTCAGGAAGAGGCCGGCTGAGCCTGGGTCATCACCAGTCCTCTGCCTCTACCAGGTGTGGTAAGGAAGGAAAACATCTATCCCCCAGCTTCTGGCTCCAAAGTGAGAGGCCACACCCGCGGCCTCCTGTCTTAAGTCTGTGTGCCCTCAAGAAGGGGAATGGGTGCCCAGGTCCCCAAAAGACAAAAGGTTTCCACAGTCCACCAACACCATCATGTCGTTGTGAGTTTGAACAAGGGGCACTGGTTGGATCTGCGGGGCAGAGGGCTTGACGTTCCCCACTTAGTCAGCTGAGTTTTAGTAACAACATTAAGGAGCTGTGTGTCTCATTCAGGCCTTTAAGTCCCTCCTGACACATGCGGGCTGACCCCAGATCTCAAAAGAAATGCCCACGAGCACTCGGTTACCAATCCTTCGTTCCTCTTTATACCAATCCTCTTTATATTCAGAAAGCATATCCATTATATTTCACACGAATGCCTCTGTTGGAGCTTGAGATAGTCTCCTTTTCTGGATTCACTGAAGATCACTCCTACTCCCTGTTTCAAAACCAATCTCTGTACAGAACACATGTTCTTGTTGCTACCGAGTGGAGTCTGGATTTAAGAGCCTGAGCCAGAGGGGCTGTGGTTGGTGGGAGGAGAGAATGGAGGAGCCAGTGCCCCGTAGGTGTGGAGCTGGGCCAGGCAGGTGAAAGCTGCAGGGGGATCCGCCTCTCTCCCTCACAACCCCTGGGGTGAACCTTGGATAGCGGTGGACTGCGGGGCCCAGAAAATCCAGCTCGGGTTCTGTCTGAAACTTACTCATTGCTATTGAAAGATATGGTCTGGAGCCTGCTGTTTAGGTGCTGTTGTTTTGCTGGCTATTTTTCTTTTCCAGAAAAGAATTCCAAACTAAAGAGAAAATGTGACCGTTAGCTTCATTAGGATGTGGTAACATTCAGAGAAAATCACAGTATTTCATCTTAGTTTCTCACCCTCGGTTGCCTCCCCTCCAGAGCAGCCACTGCCTAAGTTTCAGGCATTTCCCAGAACAGCTGGGGACCTGGGTGCCCGGTGTGAGAATCTGAGAAACAGCTCTGCGAGCCCATGGTCAGAAGTCTGAAAAAAAGATGTCCTTGAGCTGTGTAGCTTCAACAGTTCTTTGCAATGCTATGGGGGCTTTTCTGAAGTTTACATGTAAAATCCATTTCTTTTCAAACAATATAATTTTTGAGCGGGGATGGGGGGCTGAATTTCAGAGCTCATCAAATCTAACGTCCATCTCATAGATGTAAACAGAAACCCGGAGAGATTAAATTACTCGGTCAGGGTCATATATTGAATGACTCCCAGAGTTGAAACCTAGATCCCTTAACTGCCAACTTAGTGATTTTCACATGGAGACATGTGTTTAGATGGTCCCCTTTGTTTTTTGTTGTTTTTTTTTTGAATACCCCCATGTGCCTTCTGCCGTTTCACACATCAGATAGCCTATTCTCCTGAAATGTCACATATTATTAGCCATATTTAGTAGCGTCTCTTGTTTTATAGGTAAACCGAAGCAATAGAACTATAGTATTTCCCAACACGAGTTTTTTTTTAAATAAACGAACTCCAGAAATTAAAATAAGCTTAAGTTTATAGTTCTAGTTCTGTTAGAAACGGCACAATTTTTGATGCATATCCAGGGAGTTTCCCCATTTACTGTACTGAGCATTAAATGTGCTGAGCATTAAATGTGCTGAGCATTTAAGCTGTCAAGGTCTTTTCTGCACATCCTCTAAATGTCACACTGTCTCAAAGGCTCGACGAAATGGTTGAGGGTCAGGCTGCCAACTGGTGACTCGCTTGTCTGAAGCTTCTCCCTCCCACGTGCTACTTGATCCCAAGAGTGTGTCAGCCATATGCTGTTCTAATCCTCATTCATTCTGAATTTAGGAGAATAAATAGAAGGCAGAAGGTGTAAGGTCTGCAGACAAGGGCAATAATTCGGGTGGTGTTGTAGTTAATGCATCGGGTTTTACTAAGAATTAAGAGGTGACATGTAGGGCTAGCTGATTCCTTGGAATAATCATGCAGACTTGGCCTACAGGTCTTAGTCTGGCCTGGCTGCTGTATCCTGAAGCATTTGATGGCAGGGCCGTCAGGGACTTGGGTTTGCTGGGATTGGCTCCTGGGATTGGAGGTGTATGAGAAACTAGCTGAAAACCTAATGAATGGGGTTCAGGAATTTCCAGGAATACATATTCAATATGCCACTTTTTGTTGAAAAATGAATAAATATAGCTGTAGGAATGAATGAAGCACTTAGCAGAGCGTTTCTCCATTGGCAGAGAGCTCATAGCGTATGTGTGCTTGGAGACTTTGGGAAATATGGGAACAAGCAACGCTTTGTTAGCAACCGAGAACGCGGAGATGCTTTCTGTGTATCACACAAGCCTCAGCATCATCACTCTGAATTCAACGCAAAAATGGTTTCATTTCCAGGACTTTTTTTTTTTTTTTTTTTTAATTTGACATAGCCCTTTGACTTGATTTTCGACTCCAATTTCACGGCCAAAGCACACATCCTGGAGGAATAGTTACCTTTTCTTTACTTAAAACAGGGACAACAACAGCATACTGGCTGAATCTTGTATTTATAAAGTGACATTTCCACATCTGCCTTGTGAATTTCTTTCTGAGTCAAGTAGCCATAAAGAAGGGGAAGATAAAAAAGGAAGAAATGGGAGTAATTTAAGTAAAGAATAACTTCCTTTTTATTAGGTTTAACTTGAAACCAGGTATCATGTTTATATAAATACTGTGGAAAATATTTAACCTATTCATAAAGGTTAAGTAACTAACTGATAAGCTTTGTAAGGAAAGAATGTTTAAACGCTTCCATTAAACTCAAACCGTGCCAGGCAGTTTTTCAAATTTTCAAATATATAACCATTAGGAAACTGGAAAGAAGTCTGAGGAACAGAAAGAATTTCTGGTGAACAAATACAGTCGTTCATTATAGAAACTGTTGTTACTTTATATATCAGAGAGTGCAAAGTGAGTCAAAAAGTCAAAATAACAGGATTTAGACGAAAGCCTTAATGATACAATTTAGTCTTCAGCAAAGGCTAAGATAAATTCCTTCAGCTGCTGGCTGGAGGAAGTCAAAGGGGCAAGATATTTTATCTGGGTCTCTTTCTCTGTAAATAATACATGAAAAGATTAGAGTAGCAAGGTTGAGGGATCTGGGGGTGCAAAGAGAACTTTTGGGAGACTGGAAAAACTTTATGAGAATACAAATTGGACAATTATACATTTGCAGTTTCCTTCTTTGAATAGAATGACCTTATGATTTATTCTTCAACCAGGACACATTGAGAATGGATGTGGACAGTTGTGGTAGCTATGTCAGGACAGCAGGCATAACCTAAGACTATTACGGAAAATCCAGCACACGGGGTCACTCTTTCTTTGAACTTTTTTTTTTTTTTTTTTAATAGCTATCATTTTAAACACAAAGAGTTAAATAGGCCACCATCTTTCGATTTCTTTTCTTTTGCGGGGACCGGGGGTCTTATGTACATTTTTAAGGACTTGTGCTATTTCTGTTGAAGAAAAAATAATTATAAAACCACCAGACAATAAAAGCTGTTACTAAAAAGTGAAAATCCCATGCACATTCACCAAGAAGTAAAACTCTGTCATAAAACTCTGTCACCCAGAGGCAACCATCATTGATTGCCTTTTGTTATCTACCAATTCACATTTTTCTATTCTTATTAGATGATAAATATGTCCATTCACTGTCCATTCAGTTGCCCAGCATATGGACCTCCAAGTGGCCTTTCTTTTCTCTCAGCTTTTCCACCCACTCTGACACCCACTCAGGTTTATTTAATGGAATAACGGAAACATTATTTCCAAAATGTTTCTCAAATAGGTGCCTCTTTTCCAATTCTTCAACTAACCTAGTTCAGGACGTTCTCTTGCTTTATTTTAGAGGGCTCCTAACTGCTGACAAAGGGCCATAGATGCTAATGCATGAGGAAGATAGAGACTTGAGACTAGATTTGAGTGTCCCCAAGTCCCAGAAAGTCATTATTAGTTCCCTCGCTAGACTATTACTTACTCATCTTTGTCTCCCTAGTGCCTAACACGTAGTTGGTACCCAAATAAACAAAGGATGAAATTGTTTGTCTCAGCTCCTGTCTCTCTCTTCTCTCATGAATGTTCTATGCTGTTATAAGAATTATCTCTCTAAAATACAAATGTCATTACTGTATTCTCTTAAGAATTGTTGCTGGTTCCCCATTGACTATAACAGGATTTCTCAATCTCAGTACTGTTTATATTTGTTCTAGATAGTTCTTTGATGTGGGGGGCTGTCCTGTGCATTATATGATGTTTAGCAGCATCCTTGGCTTTTACCTACAGATGTCAGTAGCACCCCTTCCCCAGACCTTGGCGTAACAACTGAAAATGTCTCCAGACATAGAGAAATGGTGGGTGAGGGGTTGTGGGCGAAATCGCCCCTGGTTGAGAACCAATGGCCTATGAGGAAAAAGCCAAAATCAGCTAGCACGTCATCATGCTCTGCTACCTTTCCAGCCTCATGTATTGCCTATCCCGAACTTCCTTGACTGTGCCCTGTACCTTAGCATCTGTGTGATTTCTCATGTGCTGAGCCTTCAGCCGTTTTTTAGCAAGGAAACCAACTGCCACAACAAATAGACAAACGTGTGTGGGATCAGGCATAATAGAAGTTTATTTTTGCTCACCTAGCAGCATTGTGTGGTTGAAGATGTTGGCGAAGCAGCCTTCCTCCCTCTCTAGTAGTTCAGAAATCTAGACTGGCTGAGGCTCTGCCATCTTCGATATATAGCTTCCAAGATGGCCCCGGGGATCACCTCCATTCTGCTTGACAAAAGGAGAAAAGAGCATTGAGGAGCGCATGAAGGAGATTTTTATGGCCAGAATTGAAAGTGGTACACACCCCTCCCACTCTCATTCTATTGGCTGGAACTCAGTCACATGGCCGTACAATTACAAGGGAGGCTGGAAAATATAGTCCAGCTGTGTGCCTAGGAAAGGAGTACATTGTGATTTTCACGGTCAGCTAGCACTCTGTTCCAGTTCAGCAAAATTCTGGTTATCCTTTAAGGCCTAGATCAAATGTTAACCTTGGAATTATAAATTCTGGTCTCTCCACTATGACCCCTCTGATGCATTTTGCTCATTCCAGTGCACGTTATAATATGATTCGTATGGCACAAAATCATTTTTTCTCATTAACATCTAGGATAGTTCCTTGTACATGGTGGGTATTTATTTGTTGGAAAAAAATGAGTGGACAATAATTATATATTATGTCATGGGAAAGCCTTGGATTCAATGAGGTTTTTTTGTTGTTGTTTTCTGGTCTTCGCTCTAGGAATCTGCAGTCATACAAAGGTGAGAAAAGGGCATTTGCAATTTCTTGCAAGACACTTGGCATCACATGAAGCATAGGTAAAATGGAACGAAGGTCTTTTCTCTCCTGTAGTGCCTTCTCTCTAGATCTCCTCAAGCCTCAGATACTCAACAGCCAGACTCTCTTTCCACAGGTTTCCCCCCACTCTCTCCAAATTCCATCCCAGCCCAATTCCTGTGGGCTCAGTGACTTAATCCTCCCACCAGAGATCTGCATTTAAAAAGGGGTGATTGTTAATCCCAAGCAATCATGGACTGACTAGTTATATTGGGAAAGAGCCTGGGATTCTGATTCTGAAAAGGACTACCATGTTGTATTTATTTTTTACGTCTCCATTTGAGATTTAACATTTCCCCCCCAAAACAACAGTAATAGTTTAAATGGAGAAAAATGCCTACCATGTAGAAATTTTAGAAAAACTTTTACAAATGGGAATTTTGTACTTTAGAAATGAACAATCTTCTTTTGAACCCTGGCTATATAATTGCCAAGGTAAACAGGAGTAAAGCCTTATGTGCCTTTGATGCCTAGTGTTCTTATTAAATAAAATGGGGTAAGAATGAAAGCATTTCTGCAACAAATGTACAGGGGATTTGAGCACCCATTTAAGGCTGTAACCAGGCCAGAATTTCCTTTTTGAGGCCAAGCAGAATCTGGTCCAAAAACATGAACACACCAGGAATGTTGCTGGTCATTTTTCTCAAATCCACCAGAGGATTCTCACTGAATTTTCTGACAAACTTAGCCTATATACTGCATCTATAAGACAAGGGAGCATTTATGTACAATGTTTTGTTTTTGTTCCCGCCCCCCCTGCCCCCCCTCCCCAGTTACTTTGACAATTCCAACCCTCACTTTCTCCTTGACATCTGAGAAGCGAGACCACAACTGCATACCATTTTATAGATCTGCCTGATTAAAACCAGTTCTCCCTATAGGTCGTATCGTGTATGAGACACACGGTTTTTGTCGAGACCAGCTACTAGCAGAAAAGGTTTTGATGCTATTGCTAGTAAGAAATTAGTAACTAGATCCTTGGTCTGTTTTAAGCCAACTTTATAATTATACTGTTTCAGTGGTAAACCAGACCCTTGAGCCAAGGATAATTTAGAAATTCTAGATTTGTATTCTTTCCCCCCTTTCTTTAACGTTCATCTTTGCTGCCTCTCCATCTTCTTCCTTCAAACATATAATTTTCCTCCATTCCTTCTTCACCCCTGGCTCCTTGTTTCTGTGACCCTTTGTCACAAAAGGACAAATGCGTCTTGTTCCCCCTCATCCTGAGACATCATGTGCAACAATCAGGGCTGTGTATACTTGAATCTAATTCTGGACGTGTGTTTGCTCTGCGAGGGTGTCGCCACTGTGGGCTCACGGGTTTGCCTCTGGGATTGGAGGCTAACGTGGGGTCTTATCCTGTGCCCGAGATGTCTGTGCCTCCAGGAGCTAACCTCTCTTTTCTAAGTCTAAGGCCACACTAGAGATGATTTTTTTCAAACTCTCAAGTGCTTCCTAAATCCGTAAATTTTTTGTGCTCAGAGCTCTTTTGATATGAAAAGATTTATTAAATATTAAAAACTAAAACCAGGGCTTCCCTGGAGAAAATGTTTTAGTCTCGCTTGAGTCTTACATCGTGTTCCCTCTTCCTAAGTTTCTTCCTTTTATTCTTCCCTATTTTTTGTTGGTGTAATTGTTTTTCTTCTCTTTTAAGCTGTATTTTGGGATGGTTGGGAAAAAAAAAATCTCTTAAGTATACCTTGAAAGCTTAAATTTTCATTTTAACTGAAAGTCATCCAAACCATATGCATTTCACTTGAACACTCCTCCGGCTGGCCTCACTCTGCCAAAGACCCTTCTTTATACCTGGCCAAATTTCTTTAAAATATGGCTGGAATTATACTGATTCCTCAAAGATCTTTAAGGGATCACTGTCACCAAATTCCAGATTGTTCTTTCACACAGTGTACAGGCTAGAGTTGTTTCATTGTATTGAACTCGATAGCATTTTTCCTATGAAATTGCTCTTTCTTCTTTCTTTATGCTTATTCCTTCGACTCTTTCTCGCTACACCTTCGCTCTCCTCTCAGGTAGCCTGGTCATCCACTTGGTCTCTCTGTTTCTCAGTCTCTGTTCCTCTCTCTGTCTCTCTCTCTCATGAGCGCTAATGCTCTGCTGAGAAATCGAGCTGGAGGGGTTGCTGCCACACAGCCGGTCGCCTGTAATACCAAGGAACAGCCAAAGTTTCCTTCGGAGACAGCTGTTTTCCATTTCAGCAGTCTCAACATTGTGGCTTTGTTGATTGTCTTTTCACCTCTAGGTTTGGTCTTACTCGTAGCTAAAACGTAACTAACCATTTTTCACTAAGCCCTCCAGGCCCGCAGCTCAAACTCTGTTAGCTGCAAGTCCTATGTGTGAGCGTCCTGCTATGTAGATGCCAGTGGAGTTCCCATAAGCCACCCCGTCTACCTACCCAGGGGAGAAATTAAGGCAATTTCACTAAGGCCCACTGGTGAAGAAAATTGGTTGATCGAGTTATGACTAAATGGCTTTTCAAATCGTCTCATTATTCTGGGAGAAGGGAGTTAGTTCTGTAGATTGTCAGAGCCTGGTCCCTGGCCCACAGATAAAGCCAAATCCACAGGAATCCTGTGAATGGGGCGGCTTGGGGGCTGTCCCTCGGAAACAAACCACGTGGCCTACCTCAGCAGGGCTGCCCCTTGGTGCCCAAATGCAACCAGTTCTTGCCTGTTTTAAGTGAAAACATCCCAGGATGGGAAAGCATATTCTGAGAATGGAATGCTTTGTAGTTCCTTTACTCGGGGGGTGGCATGGCGTGTTAATAAATGAGAGTGCCGCTTGAAAGCCCACCCTGTCTGCTCTCAGGCTGCATCCCCTCAGGGAGCCCAGTGATAAAGATCATTAATATTTTCCCTGTAAGTAACTGAATCGAAGGGCAGCTTTGCTATCTCGCATTGTCTGGATGCCAAATTAGGTTGTACACTTATTAACTCTTTGATTGTCTCAGTTACCACAGAGCTTTTTGCATATGTACATACATATACACACATACACATATACATATAATAGAAATATCCTATCTCTTCATTGCCTATATACACATATATAAAAATGAAGTGTCCTTGTGTGCTTCCATCTGCCTGCACATTTAACCTGGCTCTGCAATACTTGTGTGATTGTGGACATGTCACGTAATGTCTCTACATCTCGGTTCGCCCATCTGTAAAATGAAGGAGTTGGTGTGCTTGGCGGGGAGGTGCTGCCACTGTATTTCCTTCCCTCTCTCCAGTGCAGTGTCGGGCATGTGGTCGGCTCTCAGCACAAAGTGATGTGCTGGTGTATGGTAGGAACTACCCAGTTCATAAGGCAATGTCGAGTCCTAACATTCTATGATTCTAATGTTTCAGGAAATTATTGGCAGTGGGAAGAGAAAATATAGTCATGCACCACTTGACAGGGAGGCATTCTGAGAAGTGTGTGGTTAGGCGATTTTGTCATCGTGTGAACATCACAGAGTGCACTTAGGCAAACATCGATGCTATGGCCTACTACACATCCAGGCTGCATGGTATGGTATATCACCGTCATATCTGTGGTCCATTAACCAAAATGTCATCATGCAGTACATGGCTTGCAGTCATCAGATCAGCATATTCTGAGAGACATGACACTGTGAATAACAACTCACCTGGCTTCATGTATGGGACCTGGTCAGAGGAACTTCATCTCTTCCTTGAAGACCTTGATTGGTCTCCTTGGTTACAGGCAAGTGACAGACTTAATCTAGCTTGAATTTAGCAACACTTTTGACCCAGTCTTGGGCAACAAATACTTGTTAATAAACCTCAGTTGAGGCCCTTTCACCTCAGACCGAGATTACAAATTTATCCCTGTTCAGATACATCTTGCTCATGGCTGCCAGCTTAAACCTCTTAAATGTCACGCTCTTCTTTAAAAATTAGGAGGGGCCTCTCAATTGCCTTCTGATAATTTCAAGGCCTTCAGCTTGGCATTCAGGCTTCGCTGGGTTTTGTCCCTCTTTCTCTTGAGTGAGAAGAGTCTTCTAATTGCTTTATTGCTTTCTGTAGCACCCCACTGCACCCCCACATTTATTCTTGTCCCAGAGCTGTTGTGGGGCAAACATGGAACACTTCCTGACACGAAGCCAATGTTCTCTCGCTCTGTCCTCCATCCCAATCCTTTTTTTAAAGCCCAGATCAGGATCTGCCCTCCCTCCCCCACCCCCATTGAGGTCTCTCTGGTGGGCCTGTGGTGGAGGGAACTCACCTTCCTCTGATTTTCCAAGTCATCCGTAGTCTGCATGACACTGTCTTGTCCTTGTTGCTACAGACTGGTCACGTCATAAAGCTCCTGGAGGAATCTAAAAGAACTTGGAGAATGTCCAAGATCCCCAGAGGGAGATTAAAGGCTGGAAACATGGCTGGAAAGATGGCTGCAGGAGTTTAGAAGAAGTGGAAGTTACTTCATTTGAAGGAGACAAAGTAGAAAAACAAAATGGTGTATTGAAGGAGACAGTGAAACTTCCATGACTGCGTGTGTCTTTAAGTTTGGCTAGGATGGTTTAGAGGCTCTGACTGAAGACAGAAATTTGAAAACATGCCCACCCCTATCATCCATTAAAATGTTAGACTTGATAAAGTGAAAATTAAAAAAAGTAAATTATAAGCATCTTGCCATTTAGAAATCATTTTCATAATCCCATAAAAAAAGCCCTACATTTCTCTTAATCAAGCTAGGAAATGACAGCAATATTAAAAGTTGCTTGGTTAATAATCGTTGTACAAATATATGGTTAATTATGGAATTTGTTATAAAAGCAGGTAGACATAGAAGTACTTTGACAAAGTAAAGAAATCCTTTCAAAGAGAGAGATTTTTATTATTAGCGGTCACCTTTTATGACTCGAGTTTTCCCTAACTTAACCTTCAGGTCAATGACAGTCTTCCTAAGTGGGGAGTAGGTTGGGCCCAAACACGTGATTCACCATCTCCCTCCGTCTGCTTGTCTCTAGTCAAGACTCATTGAACTAAATCTTCCATCGCTGGCAGGGGTCCTCCTAACTCATTTTTTTATTGGATTATGGGGTAAAGTTTTTCTCCATCTCAGTTACTTTGCCTCCTTTTTATAGGGAGCTCTACCCTGAGATCAAAGATGATCTATAGCAATTTATGAGAAACAAAGGAAGTGGGAGAGATGCTCAGCTATTTTAAGGGGGTTCTAAAATCCCGAATGTATCAGAACATCTGGCCTCTGCTATGCTGGTAAGAACTAGGACAAGACACAGCCCCTAAGTGTGGGGAGAGGAATGTGGGAGCCTCCTTCTCGAAAGGTGGTCTTCACCTAGAGTCCTAACATCATCGCTTCTTGTCCTTTTGGCCAAGATCAACTGCAGAGTCCTAACAGTGGTTCTCAATGCTGACTGAGTCTCAGGATTGCCTGGACTTCTTTTGAACAATGCAGATGCCTGGGTCTTACTTACTGTTTCAACAGGGCCCCAGCGGGTTTTATACCACTGAGTTTGAAGAGCTTTACACGTGTCCTGAGGCTCGGACAGCAAGAACTATTGATCTAGGCTCCTGATATTTGGCAGTCTCCTTAATTTGTTCCTCTTCCCTACAAATACACTTCTATGTTTCAAAGGCTCCAAGAGAGGATTAGCCAATCCCAACGCCAGTGCATTCGCTGATGAAGAACAAAAGAGAAATCTACAAAAAGGAGAAGGCTTCAGAAATAAGACTATATACATTAAATTATTTTGGAAATGATTTTTCCCTCTGTTATAATTTTCAGAAGGATTTTGGGAGCAACGCACGGATACACACACATTGTCAGGGAGATGAGTAAACAGGAAGGAAAAGATTGACTTTTATTGCTTGCTGGTTTAAAGTTAAAAACAATTAAAAATATCTAGACTCGCCCTTTTTCCCCTTAGGACTTTATTAAGCTATTTTTAGGAGGAATAGGTGGTTGGTTTTGGGAGATGATGAAAAGCATGACCTCACCAGGCTATTCTGGTAGAGAGGGAGGAATATGCCATGTTAGGTCGGTTTAGGTTTGGTTCTCTGCATTTAGGAGCTGAATTGCATCTTTAATTTGGCTTTGCTCAGGGATTCAGCTCTTCAGTGGAGACGGGAAAGATAATATTTATTTGAAGCTAATTTGAAAACTTCATTTTCAGTTCCAGGTCTGGAACCTAAACTGCCATTCTCTTCTTTAGCATTTCAAAGAGGATCAGGTTTGCAGACTTCTTCTCAGGGAGCCCCGGGCTCCCCCATCCACCAAATGCCTGCTCTATTTTAGGTCAACCGAAGGCTATCAGTTTGGAAGGCAAATCCTTAACCTGAACTTTTTGTTGCTGATAAGGGCTCCGTGGATAGAAAAGAGATAACTTACTCTTTCATTTAGAACTTGCTGTGGAATCTTTTTCTCCATGTGTTTTATTGTCAGCAACTCCTTTCTTTGAGAGGTTTTGAAATGTTCCCTCTGAATGTTAATATGTTTACACGATTTCTCCAGTGGACTGGCCTCACTCCTAATAAACATTCAGCCTCTTGCAAAGAATAACCCCCACCGTTCATCCCTGGGGACCAGAGCTCACCTTTGGGTGTATTCTGTGAAAGGCTGCCAATGATGTCTGCTTTGTTGTTTTCTAAACAAGTCAGATATCGTTTTCTTGTTAAGAGAAGCATTTTACTGTGAGGTTTCTAACCTATTTATGGGTCTCTGATAGATGGTTATTTTTTGGCAGGCTCGAGATAAGCCCGGGTCAAGGAAACAGCTTGCACTCGTCTTTTCAAGTCTAACTCGTCCTTGCCATATCATTTCATTATTTCCTTTCCTGTTATCTTCAAACATTCTCTCAAAGCAGAGCTTGACGAGAACAGGAAGATTGGCAAAGGTCTGGCGAGGAGGTTGTTTTTCTTCGGGTTCTAAAATGGACGCTTACCCTCCCCCGATCCTTTCTTCTTTATTACCCACTCCCCGGGCCCTCTCCGAAGTTGATGGAAAAAAAGTTAAGAACTCCTTTCCCTCTTTAAAGAAAGGTCTCTAAGAGGTTTCTAATCAGCTCACTGTCAGCCTGTTTCCTCTGATCAGCTTAAACAGGTCCACTTGAAGTCCCCAACTGTCAAAACCAGTGTACAGACGCGAGGCATGGGAGCATTTGAGAAGCGTTTATGAGCTTCCATCCACGATCGTCCCGGAGGCTGAAACCCTTTCTTCTTGATTAAATTAGCGTTTCCCACTAACGGAAGGAGGAATTCCCATTCCGCAAGCAGATTTCTTTTCTCTTTCTACCTTCCCCTCCCCCATGAAAATGTAAACTTGATTCCTGTGTCCTTAGCGGGAGCCTGGCTTTTGTGACCAGGCTCCCTGTAAGCCCATCATAAACATCTTGGTACAAATGATGTTTTAATCCCTCATGGATTTCTTTTTTTGGTCTAATTTTATATACGAACAATAGCAAAACCTAAAAAAAAAAAAAAAAGATACGTTATCTCGGGCCAGTGCAGATGTGTTGGGGCAGAAAGTTGGTTCCTTAACTGTGGCGGCCCAAGTCCTTGCCTGAGATTTTTCTGCCCTGTCTTTAGAAAAGAATGGCTTTGTTAACCATTAGCCACTGACAAGAGTGTGTCCTTTTCAGCAAAATTAATAAGAGATAGCATTTTTCTTCCTTCTAAATGGCCCATGCCGGTAATTAACATCGCCTTTCATTACTCAACTTGAAAGCAGCCTTCTGCGCTCCCCCTGACCTTGCCCTGGCTTTGTTAAACTGTGGCCTCCAGTGAGAGACCTAAACGGAGAAAAAGCACCCCGAGACCCTTGTCGAGGTGCCTTGAAGGAATCATTCGAGAAATATTTAGAGTGCCCATTGGGGCTACCAAGTTAAATCAGATGCAGACCCTTCTGGAAAAGAAACCGAGAGAAAAGATAGAAAGGGATTGTTTAAAATTGCCCTAACGGAGCAGAAACCGATGATTACACTGGGCGAGAGCAGATCCAGTGGGGTGGGGAGCCGGCTAACAGATGACGGAGGTGGGAGTTTATGGAGGGGAGGTGACAAATAAAGGGACCATTAAAATGTTGGAGTTCACTGCAAACAAACGAACAAACAAAAAAGGGATGTAAAGGTTCAAATGAAATTTCCTTACTCTTTTTTTCAGAGAAAGGGGAAAAGAGCCATTACATAGAGAATACGTAAGTGTAGGGCTAAAGAGAGAATCTTTTTTTTTTTAGTGGGTTGTTTCCATGAATGTTTAGTCAATGAAGCGTTGGCTGTTAATCTTTTCATAATGGCACTAGATTCTAGTTTAGCCAACTCCCCTAAGAATATGAATTTTCCTGTCATTTTTTTTCCCGCTATCAAGTCTGTGCCCCAGGAGGACTCTTTATCACAGAGGTGGAAATGTCACTTTGGGGTGAGTTACGTTAGACTTTACATTCACATCTTCAACTACGAACTCCATGTTTACAAGAGCCACTGAGAAAACCCCAAATGCCCAAGAAGAGAGAGTAGGTTGAAAAGATAATAGTGCAGCATCTGTTAGGATCTAATTGTAATCATGATAGTGAGGATTCTTAATGGTTTATGATAAAACAAACACGGCATGTTCTCATTTTTGTGGAATATAACTATATACATTGAAAAGTAGACTAGAAAACTAAACAATAACATATTACTAGCGGTTGCTGATGGGTGCCAGAAAAACAAAAGATTTGAATTTTTCTCCCCTATGATTTTCAGTATTTTCCAAATGTCTACAATGTACATTACTTTTTTAGTCAGGCAAAAACACTTGTGAAGAATAAAGATGCTGAAGGAAAAAAGGACTTCTTTATCCAGGTAAGAGTTTAAATATAAATGATTATGAAAATGGCTAGGAGGACATCCTCCCCTCTCAAGGCCACTTTGGACGTCATCAGTTTTAAAAAAAAAGAAAAAGAAAGAAAGAAAGAAAAAACTCCACAGTACCCTACAATCAGAACCAAACATAGGAGTCTGCTTTAAGTAACAATGATTGTCATCCAATAAACTCCATGGGAGAGTTCTTTTTTAGCTACTTTGGTTGGGTATTTGTCAGTTGATTCTTTTGGAAATTTGTGTAGTGAAAGAATCATTTCTCTCTCTGCCTCTGATGGAATTTAGCCCTAGGAGGCTACACGTTCTGAATTATTCAAGGGTCAAAAATCTGTTGCAAAGGTTGTCCTGATTACTTTTTTAGGGGAAGGGAAGAAAATCCTTTGTTACTGTCCTCTTGCTCAAGCCTAATGATATAAAAATCTAAAGGCCAGTTCTGAGTCTAGTGATGGCCTTCACAAATGCACAATAAACCTCTTTATTTTTATCTATTATTTTGTAGTTTTCTTTTACTCAGATTACATAGATCAGATAAGCTTATTTATTTCACAATTGGTGGTAAGTGTGCAAAGTACCTCAGGCTGTGACTCAGTTGTCTGTAGGGCTGGGAGCAGAGGAAATAGCTTCTGCTTTTATTTAAATTCTTTCCTGATCATTTGCAATAGAAAAGTTAAGTTGGGGGTGTGTGTGGGATGTGGATGTAGGGGTGGAGTTGGGAAGGGGAATGCAGAGAAATGGAAAAAACTCAAATCTGTAGTTTAGGTTAAAATCAGTTCCCAGCTTCTTTTGGCGTTTTTGTCTCACAACGTGAAGATCCCCTAAATTACAGCACTGGCCCCTGTGTGCCCCACCCTCAGACCTGAATTGTTTTCTGATGTTTGAGTCACTCAAAATCACGGGGCGGAAACATGTAAACAGAATGAGAAAGGCTGTTTGCCTGCCACGGGCACGCAACTTTTAAAACTGTTTTGGGCCTTGAGAGAAGGTTCCTCCCCGCTTTCTCTTTACACTCAGAAAAGTAAAAAAAGAAACTAAAAAATGTCGCCATGATAAAAGGATTCAGGGCCTGTTATTTGTGGCTTGACAAGGACTTAGCTGCTGGCTGAGAAGCCAGAGGTAGCAGGGGAAGGAGGAACAGCCTCAAAGCCAGAAGGCTGGTACAGAAAGGTTGTGTCTCCTTGAACCTGGGCTGGGGGCGGGAGTGAGCAGCTGGGGAGGGGTGCAGGAGGGGACAGAGCTGATTAACCTTGTCCTGAGAGTCTCAGGAGTTTAAAGAAAAGAAGCCCCTCAAATCGGTTTTATACCATCTGGTGTCCTCGATACTTAGAAGTATTTTCTCTTTTTTCCTTGCCTTACTTCCCAGGGCATCAAACAATTTATAGCAAATACGAATTAAAAACAAAAAGCATCTATTGGATCAGGTAGGTAGGGAGAGAAGAATAAGAGTAACGTACAGTTGCTGTGGTTGACCAAGCAAGTTAATTCTCAACTGTTTGGCGTCAAATGCAGAAAGGTGGGTGGTAGAAGGATCTGTGTGGTCGCCTATTTTTGGTTCTTTGTGAGAAAAAAGCACGAGCCCACAGGGGACGCAAAGCCTTTTCTACCGCTCAGTAGTGAAGAAATCTCTCCTGGGTGACTTTATATAGAAGACACTAGAAATGTGGTTGAAATTGCACTTGAGAAATTTTTCTAAACATTTTGTTTTTCCTTTAAACTTTCGGGGTTATGTATCTATCCAGCCTTGGTTGTTAAAACTGATTCACTGACATTTCATCCTGTAGTTCTCATATAGAGATTAACAATACTGTCACAAGGAGGCCATTAGACTGATGTGGCTCTAACGCCTTAGCCTAAGGAAGCAAACTCAAACCTAAGTTCAGAAATTCCTCAAGGTTAAGAAATGGAAACCTAAGGACGACCAATCACAAACAGCCAAGAAGGCTTTTCCTAATAAGGCAGATGCTTAAGCTATAGCCAATCAAATATTTTTCCTGTGTTGCTTCCCCATTTTCTCTGTAAAATGGCTTTCCTCCAGCTCCTGTTGGTGGAGCAATCCTGACCACTTCTGGTTAGGCACTGCCCAATTAGAGTCAATTTTTGCTCAATAAATTTAAAAGTTTAAAGATGCACCACTTTATCTTTTAACAATACAAAAACCAACAGTTTGTCTGTACACCTACAGTAGAAAATTAGGATTGCACAGTGATACGTATAATGAGCATTTCACAAATACTTGCTAAATAAATAGATGGAAAATTAGTAATCCGATGTGCTGTCAACAATTAGAAAATGTCATAATATATTTTAATTATAATAGTAAAATCTAGAAATAAAACTGCTACGAAGAAAACCACAAAATTTTGTTGAAGAACAAAGAAAAAGTGAATAAGCAGACACATGTGTTGGATGGTAAACTCAAAATTGCAAGGATGTCAGTTCTTTCCTGGAGAATCCATTAATTCAGTGTGATCCTAAGAAACATCACAAAGGGCTATTTTATGAAACTTGACAAGCTGATCTGCAAGTTTATATAGAATAGAAAATGCCCAGAATAATCAAAATATTATTGAAAAGGAGTTAACAGTGATAAGAAATTTATCCTACTTTATACCAAAATATACTTCAAAGTGATAGTAATTAAAACAGGGTGTTTTTAACATAAGAATAGAGAACTCGGTCAATGGAACAACAGAGTCTATAAACAGACCCATGTATGTTTATGTAGGAATTTAGTATATAAAACAAATGGAATGGTTCAAGTTTTGAAGTGATGACGCATTCAATAAATGGTATTGGGACAATAAGAAGAAAAGAAAATTCCAGTTTCATCATAAATATTAAAACAGATTTCATATGGATTAAAGAACTAAATCTAGAAAAAAACTATAAAATGATTTTAAGAAATAGTGAAACTATTTTTGTAATTTTTAGACTAGTAATGTCTTTTTAAACAAGGTACAAAATACAGAAACCATACAAGATTTGATTTTTTAAAAAGCTACATTAAAAATATTAAGCTTTACTACAGTAAAATATATTAAACATGAGTGACAGTCTAGGATAAAATATTTTCAAGCCACATAATAGATGAAGATTATTACCCATTATACGTAAAGAGCTCATACAAATAAATAAGAAAAATAAAAAAGTAGAAAGATAAGCAAAAAACTGACAGTCAAGTCACTGACTTAAATAAAAATGACCTACTTACATGTAAAAATATGCTTAATCTAATCAGTGAGTAGTTAATAAAGGTTAAAGCAATAATGATAGATCATGTTTTACCCATTAGATTAGAAATTTTAAAAATTTGTTTCTTTCAATGTTGACGAAGTATCAAATGGTATAGTTTTTTGATGGTGTATTTGGCAGTCTCTATCACGAGTAAAAATGCCTATATTCTTTGAACCATCATGTCTAGATCTACGTTTCTGTCAGAGAACATTCTTTGCACATGTGTGCAAAGAAGTATCAATAAAGATTTTCAATGCAGCATTGTCTATAACAGCAAAAAATTAGAAACCATTTAAACTTCTATCATTAGGGAAATAAATTGTGATATATCCAATACTACATAACAATACGCAGCAGCAAAAGACAGTAAGATAGACTTATGTAGTGTTGACATGGAAATATTTATAATATATATGTGAAAAAGTATGGATGGAGCAATGCATACAGTTTTATGTATATACCTCTGAGGTGTCGTGTGTGCGTGTGTGCGTATGTCTGTATGTGTGCATGGATACAACTGCATGAAAAGCTCTAGAAGTTATACGCCAGTCTGTAACCATGGATACCATGGAGGAGGCGTTGTGATTGGGAATGGGGGAGGGAGGATGTAAAGATGGCTCTTTTTTGTACTCGGTATACTTCTGTATGGCATGAACCCAAAAACATAGATTCATTCTTAGTTAAGTCATTAAGCATCGTTTTAAGAGGGTGACATCAATAGCTGGTGCATTTTTTATAAAGAAGACATTTTATCCCAATGTAAGTAGTGTAAAGGGCCTCAGGAGTTCATAGTCATCAGGGTAAATGGAGTCCTTTTTGCCTTCTTTTCTGGAAAGATTTCTTTCCTTCTGGAACCATGATCTCTGGTCCTCCCCTCCTGGCCCGGGGCCTTTTTCCTTCCTAACAAGAGTAAGGACAACTCCCTGGAAATATATTCACAATCTCCTGCGTATGGGAAGGGTCAGGGGACTGGGGATGGCTTGAATCCTCTGCCCGTAGCCCCCATTTTGGCTGGTGGATGTACTTCCTCACTACTCAAAATGTTTTAAAACTTTATGTGCTTTCTTCTCCTGTGGGCTCCTCCGGGTGACTTAACTGTATCAAGCAGTCAGCCAGGAAAAGGATTTAGGGTAACTCACACCAGGACAGTTAGTTCTTGCATGATTGAAAGTTGGCTAGATGGATTTCATTCTCCTTCAAAGGTAATGACCACATTTCCTTAAAAAAAGTTACATTTGGTGGCCTGGTGTATAAATCAATATCTGACAAACCTCCCCCTCCCCAAAATATATAATGCTCACAAAATGAGACGCATTTGTAGGCCCCTTGGGGACTTTGTTTGAATGACCTTCCTTTTTTCATCCCGACCTGTACTCTACACACTGTATATCAAAATTCAGGGGCTTTTATTCTCCTCCCTTTAGGAAATTCATCTGTTTCATTCACTCCATGCAAACCTTGCTTCTGTGTCTTAAGCAGAAGAAAGAGTTTAGTGTCTCAAAAAATGACCTTGGCCAGGACAGCACCCAAACCAACTCCCGTTTCTTCTGCCAGGCCAAGACGTGTTTCTCTTACAGTTTATAGACGGTCATTAAAAAGCAAAGATTTACCTGCTCTGACGTCCAGTAAAGTCACACTTGATTTACATCCCTGTGAAATGCTTACCCAGAACCCTGCCAAATAAATTTTGAGTTAACACTTTTGTTGGAGTTGTGTGTGTGTGTGTGTGTGTGTGTGTGCGTGTATGTGTGTGTGTGTGTGTGTAATAGGGACACTTCCTTTAAACACATTGAAATATCTGTCATAGTTTTGAGCAACTGGTGTACATTACGATGCCAATTGCATATCAGAGAGAAAACCATTTTCATTACATTAGAATAAAGATCTATGCAGTGGATATTTCTTGCTCTTTTGTCTGAAAGATAATTCCTCCCTTTTAGTTTTTACTGCTCTTGCCTTCTGTATCATTCTAATGGATCAATGGATGAAGTGCCTGCAACACCACTGCCACCACAGGGTGACATGTGACCCATTAGGCCAGACAGAAACCTTTTTCAGAGACTTATGTGGATACAGAGAGGAGTGGTCTCTGCAAGGGAGAAAAAATTCCAGAGCTGCTGGGGGGTCATCTTTCTTTCCACATGGGTAGAATCTATATGAGAAAGATGTTAACACAGAGGAAAGCGGAGCCAAGAGATAAGTAGATGGATGGATGGATGGATGGATGGATGGATGGATGGATGGATGAATGGATGAAAGGAAGGAAGAATGAACGGATGGATAAACAGTTAAACATATAGACCGATGGATACCTGATGATATAATTTGAACTTGGAACCAATTATACTTGAAGAGTCATCTCTCCAACTTTCCAACTGTATGAGGTTTAAGTTTCTTTTTATGCATAAGCTAGTCTGAGTTAGATTTCTGTTGCTTTCAACTTAAAGAGCTATGATGAATGCAGGCTATTTTGTCTATTTACTGTTCATTTTACTGATTGAAAGGTTTGGCTTTCTATTTCAAAGTTTATGCACATATCGCACAAGCATAGCATATATAAAAGAAAGACAGCACTGTGGAATAGAATGAACCTACAATCAAGGGGTCCCATCATTTTTTTTGTCTCTATTTTAGCAATGGAATATTGGACAGTCAGGAACTGAGATCCCTCCGGGGTCACACAAACTTTTATCTCAATTAGAGATAACTCCCTCCATCCATCGGCTTTGGCCAAAACACCTCAGTGTCCTACCTTCCTTCTTATGGTCCTTATTGGATCAAGGGTTCCTTTTGTATGAGCCATCTCTCTTTATTTCCAGGGCTGCAAATCTAGCAAATGCCAAAGTGATGCTGTGTCATTCACAGCCTCGCCTGGATGAAGCCACACTGAACCTACCTATGGTGAAGTGGGACAATCTGCCTCACTTTTATGATGGCAAATCTACCCATCTGGAAGCTCAAGCCCTTGCCTGAGGTCATGTCGACACCTGATTTTCCCTCACACTTCACGCTCAAGCCAGAAAATCCTGCTGGCTTTCTCCAAGATATACCTAGAGTTCTGCCACTCCAGGGCCATCAATGCAATCAGCCCAGTCCAAAGTACCAGCATCTCTCACTCTGTTATTGCAACAGGCTCCCAGCCAATCTCCCTGCTTCTGTTATGGCACCCTCTATGGTCAGAAGGGGCCATTGGTAAGTCTAGAACTTGTCACTCCTCTGCTCAAACTTGTCAGTGACTTTCAAGGCCTTTGTGGCCTCAGTTCCTTCTGCTCTCTTCTTGCTCCCTCTGTCCCAGACACATGGTCATCCCCTGCCATTTCCCTGTCAGGCATCTCTGACCGCAGGGCCTGATTTCCTTCGGCCTGGAATGTTCTTCCCCCAGGTTTCCATGTGGCTAACTTTTCTTTCTTCAGGTCTTTAGTCAAAAGTCACCTTCTTGGGCCACCTTATTTTTAGGTCTCATTCTTCCCCTTTTCATTTTTCTCCAGGTAAAAGAGCTGCTAATGGCTTAGATAGAGATGGAGGTGAATAGATGGATTCTAAAATTATTTAGCAGAACTCATCAGCTTTGCTATGGCACGGATGGAATGTCCCTGGGGATTCAATCGGTGCGGTTTGGGAGACTATTGAAGGACCGTGCTGAGGGGGAAGCCATCCTAAGTGGGTGGCTGAACATAAGGGCTCTGAGGTGAGGGAAGTATTGATATCCAGGGGTGTGTGAATAAGTATAAGTATGTTCCCTATGAGACAGTAAATGTGGGTAACAATAAAACCAACTGACCCATGAACATTGAAATCCTTTATTAAGAAATTTATGCCAGAAGCACCTGAAGATTTTTGAGAAGTTATTGGTGCCATGGAAGATGACATTGTGGGGGAAGAACAGACTTTCCTCTACCCTCAAGATCCTTTCAGCTGGTCTATTAATAGACAGGAGGCAGATTAGCAAGAGAAAATAACCCAACTTAATACATACATATGTATGGGGACCCTGCATACACGAGGGAGTCAGAGACTCACATGCAAGAGAGATTCAGAGAGAAAAAAGGAACATAGGTATATAAGACTTCTGGAGCTAGGAATGGGATAAGATGCCTTGGGGGCTTCAAAAGGTCATTGCAGGATGATAAGAAGAGCAGATATTTAGCAAATAGAAGTTTGTCTTGCCCTATGGATAGGTCAAAAGAGGTGACTTCTGATAATTTCCCATCATGAGCAAAGCCTCTCATTTGAGTTTTTCCAGGTAGTCAAGGGAGGGGTGAAAGTTTCTCTTGAGCCTGAAGTTAAAATCGTCTTTAGCTCAAAACAATCCTCATACCTCAGGAGTACATCTTGGGTTGACTAGCTCTTACCCCTGCGACCCCGATGCTGTGTAAGGAAACACCGAAGACAGGAGGGACTAAAGCTTCTGGGTTTTGGTTTAGATGCCATGAGATGACGGACCTTTCAGAAATTGATTGGCAGAATAGAGAATAAGTAAATGGGACAATTTCGTTGAGGAGCAAGTGACAGAAGTGATGTGAAGAAAGAAGAGTTGAATAAGACTTGGAAGGTAACGGGGAAGAAAATGGGTTATTGACGCTTCCTGGGAAGCTGAAGAATAGTTTCTATTTATTGGGGAAGATGACTTGGACAGGAGTCAGAGGCTTCGCTAAGTGTCAGACCTATTTCCAGATATTGCGTGACTGTGCATGATTCAGTGACTGAATCAAAGACTAAATGAGGGAGATCCATCACATAAGAAATTCTGCCCCAACGGGAAGGCTTCTCAGTGGCTGGAGGCAAAGTGATCTTAACAGATTTCTCTTGGGCCAGGAAAATAAACCTAGAGCTTAGGTCATGTTCTGAACAACACCAAGCCAGCCCCGTTTCAGCTGTCCCTGAGGCCTGATGGACATCTCAGGCCTCATTGAGATGTCCAAATTAGAATTATGTACTATAATTCTCATGCCTATACTGATCCGAGATTGCTTTTGGGCTGCGTCAGTTTCCTGTGTATTCTTAAAGTCAAGTCTTGTCTCTAAAGATGATTTATGTGTCTCATCCTTGCTACATCAAAGAGTCCAATTAATTCAAGAGATGATTTTTCTCTATGTTTTATGAGCTTAATGTGGTTTGTAGATATTACAAAGTATGAATTAGGAAGAAAGAGACCAGAGACATAGGATAACAGAGAATCGTTCGAGTTTGGATGGGTGCTGATGGAACACGCGTGAACGCTTTTGTCATCTGGAAGAAGGAAAGTCAGCTGAGGGAGAGAGGTGGTCAAGTTGAAAGAGCAGTGGAATAAAGTTGCAGGGGACATGAGCTTGCTCACTGCTGAGCTGTGTGACCTCTTGTTTGGCCTCAGTTTTGATTTTAAATGTATGGAGTTTTCCTATGGCCAAGACCCTGTTTTGTCAGGCTCTGGAGGATACAAAATGAGTCAGGCATCGCCCCTTCCCTCATGAGCCTGGCAGGGTGGAGAGGCTGGGGCTTCAAAGACAAGTGCCCATCTAACTCTGCTCTGTTTGGGTATGAAGTAAGTGCTATTAAATGCCTACCATGACTGGTGGATCTTAAAGGACCTCTCCAGCTCCAGCTCCACGTGAGCTTGCAGCTTTTGCTTTTCTCTGCTTGAAGAAGGGTTATCTTCACCTGCTTCCTGATGCTGCTGAGGTAGAAGGCCAACCAGAGAGAAGTCCCAACCCTGGGAGTCTGTGAGATGTGCTGAATGTCTCTTGTGGGCTAACAGAGATAGTGACAGATGTACCTAAAGTCATGTAAGTGAGGGGTCCCCAAACCCCAGGCCGGGGACCTGTACTGGTCTGTGGCCTTCAGGGAACTGCACAGCAGGTAAGCATCAGGAGAGTGAGGAAAACTTTGCATTTGCAGCTGCTCCCCAGCGCTGGCATCCACCTCAGATCATGAGGCATTAGGTTCTCATAGGAGCATTGGTCCCTGGTGCCAAAAAGTTTGGGGACCTCTGATCATAAGGGAAAGGGGTGGATGTGGGCAGTGCTAATGCCCCTTTAGCTGGAGCTGGTCTTACTCAATGAAAGAAACCTCAGCAACAGTGCTGGAATCCTCCCTCGACTTAACGTATTCAAAATGTTTTACGACTTCCCTTTGCCCTCTCCCCTTCTGTCTCCCACTTCCTTCCTTATCTATTGTTTCCAGGACTCAAAAAGGAAGACAAACAAACCACAAAGGCATAGGGTTTCTTTCCCCTTTCTTCCTCTTGCCAGCCACGAGCACGAGCACACTTTCTAGCGTGCTTCGTCCATTGGAATCTCACTGTGTCACCTGCTAGCTTTTTCTTTCTTTTCCTCCCTTCTTCCCTCCCTCTCTTCCTCACTCCCTTTCTCCCTCTCTCTCTCTCTCTCTCTGTTGTTTCTGACTCCTATTTTTCTCTCTTTCTCCTCCATTAGTCTTTGTCTCTATTTCCATTTCCCCCTTCCCTATAAGCCTGTTACAATATGATACAGACCTGAAAAGCCAGATTATTTTATCTTTGAAATTTGCAGACAGCAAACTAATCTGATGCAAGGGAAATGAAACGTTTCCATGTCAATTCAATTTACTCCTCGGTATCTTCTCAAACACACATTTTACAGAGCAAGAAAACATATTCCAAGTTTGTTTTGATTTTCAACCATGGGCAGTATGTATAACATTTTTTTTCCTGAGGAGTCACTGACAGCTTCATCTAGTTTTCAGCCGATCCAAATGTTTTCCTTAAGCCAGAATGCTAAAGTTTTTCCTTAAAATCGCCTTTTCTCAAAGGGGAGGAGGTACTCCTTTAATGGAATGGACTGAAGAGATAGATTCTCTTGGTTTACTTTTTTGAGTTACAACATCGTGGTTTCTGTTTGAAGATAAAAAAAAAAAAAAAAAACAACCCAGCAACAACACCTCCCCCGCAAACAGTGGGGATATAGTGCCTTCCCTTAGCCCAAAGCTGTTTGGACTGGGTGTTTGTCTATTTAGGTGGTCACTTGGGTGTATCCATCCATCCATTCATTCACTGCTTCAACAATAATTTATTTAGTGACTACTAAAGGGCAGGCTCTAGAATACAGAGAGGTCTCCACTCTCATGGAATGTCTCCTCGGTGAGACGATTAATCATATAAAATAAAAAAAGAGAACAGAATAAGTTGAGATGTGCTATGAAGGAAACAAAAGAAGTTGATGAGGTCCTGAGTGGAGAGTGGGAGGGTTAATTTAGAGGGGAGGGGCAGGAGGCCCCTTTGTAGAGAAAAAAGCATATATTCAGTCTTAAATGAGAAGGGAGGGTGCTTACAGTTATCTGCGTGAGGCAGACAAAACCGGAGTCTTTGAAAAAAAATGTTCTCAAAGGAGTTAAAATGAATTTTGCTCAAATTTCTCTGCTTTACCAAATGTCTGCCTTCTTCTCCATCTTCTTCCTCCTCCCCTCCTTCTCCTCCTCCTCCTCCTCCTTTCTCATCAGTTTCTATGTCACGTTCTTTCTACTAATTGCTCACTGTGCTCTTTTTCTATCCTTGAGTCTTGAGTCTGACACAATCTGAAAGGACTCAGTACCAGAATCCATGTAAGAGGCAGCCTGAGGGTCGAGAGTCTCTGACTTCCCTGACCCTCCAGTTGATCAGTGGTTCTCAGACTTCCCGGTGCATCGGAGTTGCCTGGAGAGCTTGTTGAAACACAGATTGCTGGCTCCCCTCCCAGACTTTTGATTTGATGAGTCCGGGTAGGGCCTGAGATTCTGTATTGCTAACAGATTCCTAGGTGATGCTGATGCTGCTGGTGCGGGACCACACTTTGCTTGGGTTAGATGCCCCAAGCAGGTCCAGCTGGCCATGTGGTAAAACTGAAATCTGGCCAGAAAGAACAGTGCAGCCCACTGTTCTCAAGTGTAGAACTGGGCACTGTAGGTCCTTTGGTCCCCAGCCAGCTGTCCCACTGCTGAGATTTCCCCAGGATCTTTTGGGAGCATCTCAAGATGATCCTCCTTATGCTTATTTTGACCTTGGATACAATTTTCCAACAATCTAATTTCTTCTGCTTTTTATCCTCTGAAAATTCCTCCAAGTTTCTGGTATATTTTTAGCACTCTGGCATGTTTTTAAAAGCTGCTGAGATTTTGTTGTTATTTTGTTGTTGTTTTTGGAGAGAGGATAGGTAAAGATGTGGGTGTTGTCTACCATTTTGAAGTAGAAGTTAATATACTACATTGAAGTTTTGATAAGTAAGATAAAATCATGAAGAAACACAAATAAAAGTGTATTCCTTCTATAAAGGAGGCATAGTCTCGCAATGCTTTAAGAAACTTCTTCCATGGTCAGTCAGAAACTGGCCAATTTAGTTGGTATTTTCTCTTATAAGCTCCTGAATTTCTTTTTTAAATCCTTTGATCTATAAGAGAATAAGAGGAAAGGCAAGAAGTCAGAAATGGTGAAGACGATACCTTAGTTCATGATTCTTTGTAACCAACTAATCTGTTTTATTTTTTTCTATTTTTTTCTATTTCTATTGATAGCAAAGAGAATTACTATCAAGGTCATCTGTGATCCTCGGGTGATGTCATTGGCTTGATTAAATTTTAAGAGAATTCTTCTTTGGAAAACTATCTGTATTTGAGAGACTTTTTTGAAATGGGAGGTTCAGATGGAAGCTGGAGAAGTGGAGCCTGGAGAAGCTGGGGCCTTTGGTGTGGCCACACAGGCTGGTCTGAAACGGCCACTGGCCTGAACACGATGAGGTGGGCCTCTTATGAGGGGGTGGCACAAGGTAATAATAATCCTCAACTTTGATCCCAAAAGGCCAGATTTCAGTTTTACCACACATGGCCAGAAAGTTAGTTTCTATTTGGAGAATAGTTATCTTTTCGTCTTCAAGTTCCTTCCCAGAGGCCCGAGAGCCTCGAGAATATATTTTGAGGAAGAGATTGCAGTGGGCTTTTATGTACACTGGAAAAAGTTTTTCTTCAGAGTCAGGTTGATGTGATTTTTCACGATTATGGAATGGATAAAACCTCACATCACCTCTCTCGGTGACATTTTGGAGAAATTTTTACATTTCTTTATCTTTAATTGGCCTGAAAATATGTTAAGTGGAAAGGCTTTTTGGTAAGTGTTTTAACTAAGATCAGAGAACTACCTGTGGGCCTGAGACATTTATCTTGGGTCTCAAGCTGGCCAATGATTAGCCTGTGCCTGAATGACTTAGTCTAAGAGGCACTTAAGTAACAGAGAGAGAATTAAAAAATAAAAACCAAATTACAGAGCATGGAGATAAGGGGAAAGCTGAAAACAAGTGGCATTTCACCCTTCAAAATTGATGGATAGGTTGTGACTAAGCTACAGACTACGTCCACCCAATAAATGGCTTTGAGTTCATTCTCTTAACTAGCGTAGTAGGCTGGAATCCTTAGTGATTAGGGGGATGTGATCATATCAAGACAAACTAGCTTTAAGAGCAAATGTAACTTATTAGAGCATTTCTACATATTGGTATAAATTTATATTGAACAGGAGTTACAATTCTAAATTTGTAGGCACCTAATCATATATAAAGCCAAAATTGACCTCTTTAAGGAGACGTCGATAATGTTTTAAAACATACCTCTTTCAATAATTGACAGATCCAGTAAAAAAAGAAATCATCAAGAACATCAAGGTGATTTGAACAACATAGTTATAAATTTATCTAATGAGTAATATACATATACATATATGTATTCATGTATGTATGTGTTCATATGTGGGTGTGTGCATTGTACCCAGCTACTGAAAAATACAGATTCTTTTTAAGCACATATAAACTAATTCAAAAATTGATTAGTTTATAGATCATAAAAACAAGCTTACAAATTTCAAAGTCCTTAACCAAAATACGAATGAACTAGAAATTAATAGCAAACAGAAAAACTTAAAACAAACTTTATATACTTGGAAATAAAAAAAAAAAAAAGACCTATGGCTCAAAGAAGAAATCATTATGTAAATTGAAAATAGTTAAAGCTGAATGATAACGTACACAGAAGCACTATATATTAAAACTTGATAGACCTAAAGTAGTATCTTAGAGTGACATTTAGTCTTAAATGCTTATATTAGGAAAGAAGAAAGGCTGACAAGAAATTAACTATGTGTCCATCTTAAGAAGATAGGAAAAAAAGAGTAACTGAGTAATCCCCAAAATAGTAGAAAGAAAAAAATGAATATAAATAAATAAAAGCAAAAGCAAAAGCACAAAATTATCAAAGCCAAAAGTGCTTAAAATGACAAACTTCTAGCAAGACAAATTTAAAAAAAGAGAGACAGAAGCCACAAACAATCTCAGGATGAAAAAAGTTCATAAGTACACATGTAGCAGAGATGAAATTTTCAATGAATATTCTGATCAAGTCGATGTCAGATACTAAAATTAGGTGAAACCGAAAAATTCCTAGAAAAGTATAAATTATTAGAGCTGACTTAAGAAGTAATAAACACCTGAAGGATCCTATAATTTTTAAAGAATTTGAGTCAGTAGCTAAATCTTTCCACAAAATAAATACCAGCTCCAGATGTTTTTACAGGTAGTTTCTACTATATATTTTAAGGAACAGATAGTTTCAAGCTTACACAAACTCTTTCAAAAAATAGAAAAAGATAGAAAGAATACTTTTCATCTGTATTACAAGATGAATACAATTAGTGATTGATTGTGAAAGCAGACAAGGACATTTAGTAGGAAGAAAAATCACAGACCAACCTAGCTCCTGAATTCAGAGGCAAGAATCTTGAATGAAGTATCAGCAAACTGGAGCCATCAATGATCAAATAGGATTAATTTCTGGAGTGATTGATTTAACATTATAAAATATATTACATAAATCATCATATTTCTAGTTTAAAGGAAAAAAATTCTCTGACCACAAGAGATTCAGATAAGCATTTGATATTCAGTAACCAACAATTCACGATAAAACCTCAGCAAGCTAGGTTTAAGATGAAACTTCCTTTATTTACAATGAATACCTTACTAGTGGAAAATTATGAAAAATGATTCTTTTAAAATTAGGGATGAAACAAGGGTGGGTGCTGTTTACCACTGCTAATCAACACTGCTCTGGAGGACAAGTCAGTGTAGTAAGATCAGCAGAAAAAGTACAAGGGTCAGAAAGGAAAAAACCCAAAATATCACTATTTTCAGGCGACATGATTTTCCATGTAAAAAACAGAAAAGAATCTACAAATTATGAGAAATCACACAGAGACAAAGACAGACAGACAGACAGACACACGCACACACACACTCTGTTGTATCAGTTGGGGTTTCTACAGGAAATAGGTGGCATCCTCAATGCAGAGTTTAATGACTGGAAAGATGTGGGCAGGTGAAGAGAAAGCAATACAGATGGTCAAATGCCCAGGGTAAGTAACCCCAGAGGGCCCTGGGTCCTCAGCGGAAGAGTGGGGAGTGGTTACCAGACCCCTGAAGAGAAAGTTGCCGCTAGTGGGAGGTGTTTGTTTTAGTAGAAGAGCACAGCCCTGCTGATTGGCTGCTTGAAAGAGATGGGTCTCGGAGAATAACATTCAAATCTTACTCTCTTCCTGTCCTCTGCTCTCCTGGCCAATGCATCCTATTTCTAACCCTCCTGAAAGTCAGGTCACGGAGACCTGTTGGTACTCTACGGAGTTGTCTCCTGGGCGCAGGGCATGATGGGAATGCTGGAGGGTGCAACTGAGGGCAAAGAGAGAGCATTCAGCACACATTTAACAAATGCCCTACGTGTCCTTTATGCAGAAACATGCAACTGTATTCAATTATAAAAAAGGAAATTGAATAAATGGAGAGAGAACTATATTCATAGTAGAAAGACTTGTAAAAATGTCAGTTCTCCCCAAGTGATTGTAGATTTAATGCAATTTTAATAAAATTCCAATAGGATTGTTTTTTGCAGAACTTGAATAGCAGATTCTAAAATTTAAATGAAAGAGTAAGTTGATAAGAATAATCAAGACATTCTTAAGAAGAACCAGGCAGGACATACAATTCTACAAGATGGGAAGTTTCTTATAAAGTTTTAGGAATAAGACAATGTTTATTAGCACAGTGAAACCAAAGGAACAGAGAGCCCAGAAAGGAGCCCATCAAACATAGAAATCTGATGGATGACCGAGCTGATCATTACAGGTCAGTGTGGAAATGATGAATTATTCACCAAGTGGTGCTGGGATTGGTTATACATAAGAGAAAAATCATAAAAACTGTCTTATAGTCCATATTCAAATAATAACACTGAAGCCAGAAGGCAGGTAGATTAAAATGCAAAATATGAAAGGCAAAATTTTCAATACTTGGAAGAAAATATAGGAGAATATCTTTAAAACTCTTGAGATAGAGCAGGATTTCTTAAACAAGCACCAAGTGCACAGACCATAGAGGAAGAGATTGATAAATTCAACCACAATAAAATTAAGAGCCTCTGTCTTTCAAAAGATACCAATGAGAGAGTGAAAAAGCGAGTCATAACCTGGGATATTTCAACACATAATTGACAAAGGATTAGTATTCTGAAGATACGTACATTTAGAAATTAATAAGAAAAGGATTTAAAAAAAAAAAAAGATACGTACATTTAGAAATTAATAAGAAAAGGATTTAAAAAAAAAAAAACCCGGTTAAAAAAGAGCAGAAAATATGAACAGGTAAGACACTGAAGAGGACATGAGCCTTGTAAACATTGAAAATGCTCAGCCTCGTTACTCATCAGGACAATCCTCAATCAGACATCATCACCCTCCCTCCAGATTGGCCAAAATCAAAATGTCTCAGTGCCAAATGTGGAGGGAGTGTGGAATGAAAGGAACTTTCAAGCACTGCTGTATCTAGGCAAGTTGGTGAAACCATTTTAGAAAAGAATTTAGGAATTTGATCGAACACAGGCATATCTTACAAGCCAGTAATTCAACCACTTTTGACTTATAAAAGTGACAATTTCATGTGGTATGACCTAATATATATCCTAAGAAACTTACGTTTTTGATTGAGAGGCATGTATAAAATTATTCATAGCAACAATGTGATGATAACTCTAAAAAAGAAAACAACTTAAACCTAAATGACCACTGACAGCCTGATAGATAAGATAAGTAATGGAAGACCTTATATGAGTGGAAATATATGATTATATAATTGAACCTATAATCAACATAAAATCAAGTAAAAAATATAGTGTATGCAAAAACCAAAGTAGGACAAAACGAACAAAATTGTAGAAGAATTTATATACGATTCAAAAACAGGCAAAACTCAACAGTATGTCTTTACGGATACCATCACATCTGGTAAAAGTTATGAAGAAAATCAAGGCATGATTTATATATAATTCAACAGGTACCTGGTACAAGGAAGGACAGGAATATATCCAGGTGGAGGCCTTCATAAGCTTCAGGGTAATTAGTCATATTTGTTTCTTAAGCTCTGTAATGAGTACCTGGGAAAGCATTTGCTTCATTTATTTTAAAATTATAATTCTTTAAAATGTACATATGTTATATGTATTTTTTTGCTATATAGTATATATACAAAGCAAAAAGCTGAAAAATAAAATAGAGATTACAAGAAGAAAAAAACACATCCAGTCTAACTCCCTTTTTATATTATAGCTCTTGAAATGCCTGTCCCTTCTAAGCCTTGTTTCCTTTGTTATAACTCCTGGTACTTTATTATTCTTTACATGATTTGCACTTATCATTCAGTTCCAGTGCCTAGAACTGCTCTATAATATAGTAGGCACTCAGTCAATATCTTTTATTGTTGATTGAGGCAACAAGCTAGCCATATGAGAAAAAGTTCAACTTCTCTAGTAATTAAAACAAATACTGCAAGTAAAAACAATGTGTCATTTTTACCTACAAATTGACAAAATTTTAAACAGACTCAATTTTTGAAGAGTATGAAAAATCACATATTGTTGGTGGGAATATAAAACATAAGTGGTGGCTAGTTTGGCAATGTTTGGAATTTGTTTTTTGATGTAGTAGGTCTCCCTTTAAGAATTTATGATCGTAAAATCATCATAGATGTGTGTAAACATTTCCATTTAGCACAGTACTTTATATAATTACATAAAAAGCATATACTTGACAATGATTTTTTGAAAAATTAAGCTATGTTATATCTATACACATAATGGAATAGTATAGAACTATTAAAATGTGTAAAATAGATGATGAAATAAAACATTCTTGCTATATTATTTAGTAAAATTCAGGCTAAAATCCTATGAATAAAATAAATCTATGTTTTAAAAATATGCATATTTATGTATAGACAAAGAAAGGACAGAAAGGATATATACAGTCCCAGGCTCTTCATAAGTACTAAATAAATAAATGAATAATAAAAGAATAAAGGAATGAGTGACATACACTGAAATTCTAACATTGGTGACCTCTGTGTGCTAAGATTAAGGATGACAACTATTTTCTCCTTTTTGCATATATGTATTTCCTGAAATTTTACATTATGTTCACATATTCCTGTTGCAGTAAGATCCAAAAAATTAGAATTAAAATTAAAGACTAGTAACTATACAGTATCTATTAATAACCGTCTTGTTTTGTATCACAACTAGTATAACAATATCGCCTATGAACTTATTGAATGTCTTTGAAGTTGATGTTGACACTAAGATCTACTTTTTCCCCGATCTTCTTAAATACTTGTTTATTTGACATCTTGCAGATTTGAAACCTTTTAAAAGAAATGATTATGTGTTCATACCCAGATTCTGATAGCTCCCACTTTAAGGTTATTACTTGGCCAAAATTTAACTAGCTGGCCCATGTGTGCTTGCTCTTGTGGGGCTGCCAGCTGCACCGGACGAGAAGGGTTGGGAAGAAGTCCCAGGTGCAACGATCCCTCTCTGAGTTTCCACCCGGAGGCTGAAAATGGCCGGTAGGACTGAGAATTTCAACACAGGACCCTCGCAGGGCATGGGGTCTTAATTAATAATTGGGTGCTGCCTAATATTGGTTAGAAAACTTTGTTTAAGGGTCTAACTTTTCTAAAACTTTCTAACCTGGATATCCTTAAAACAACCTGGGTAGATCTTTCCGGGTCTGATTTCCTATTAATGTGGCTATTGTTGGTTTCAAATATATTCATGGCAAGCCCTGAAGAAATGTTTGATTCTTGTTGAGAGTTATGTTATTAGAAATATTTCTGTGCTCTTGGATACACAGATCTAGGAAATTCAGCAAATCATTCTGGACCTTAAGTTCAGTCCTTTTTTACAATGTCCTGTGCACACCCTTGGGTGCTGCCCTCCTTCTGGAATTTTTGTGGGTTTGAGGCAGGACCAAGTATTTCCACACCACCCACGGGTTTCATGCTCATTAGTTCCATTATAATTTGAGTCTTCCAGCAATTTACTTAGGAAGAGAAGAAGGAAAGACAGGGGCTCTGTGATACTCAAGATTACGGGTTGTCTTGAAGGATAGGAATTTACCAGCCTGAAAGGGCATTGTTGTTGCGTGGCTTGCTAAGTAATGCTAAAGGTTGGAGAACTATCAAAAGCTTCTGTCTTGAAAGAGTTGCACTTGCACTAAAAATATCTCCGAAAACTTGACTTTCCTTTGATGCTTTTAATATATCCTCCCTGGGTCTTAGAATGAATTCCTAACCCCAAAACCAAACTGAAGTAAACCCTTGGAGCCCAGAGATACATTTAAATGGTGCCTAACAACAGCCCTTGGGAAGATCTATGAATTTTCTGTTATTTGCATAAGTATGGAATTATTTTGGACATTAAGGAAAGAGAACTGCCATAGACAGCCTGGGGGTAAAACACAGCTGAAAAACGTATCTGTCTTACAGGAAATATTAAAAACATTAGCCCCAAATAGCATTAAGACCGGTGGCCGAGTACACCACAATAACTTGCTTTCGTGAACATCGGGAAGATACACGGGGAGTCTTACAGGGTCCTGGTGATCCATGATAATAATTTCTGGGAAGAAAACTGCATGGATGTGGAGAGGAAAGAAATTTCCAGTGGGTTTTGTTTAAAGACTCTAACATTTAACAGATTATCTGCTCCTAGTAAAACATGTTGAAGTACAGTTCTTGGCATGTGGTCGCAGATCTTTGCAGCTCTACGGGGAATATAATTAAAGCCAGTTCATTAGACTACTGTGTGGGGCCTGCTAGAGAACATCTGATGAGGCTGGCACCGTGTGAATGCACAGGCAATTCACTTTCGACACCAAAAGAAGCGGTGCTTAGGGATGAACGAATGCACATCCCTACTCACTGGGGCCCCGCACAGTGAGCCATCGTGAATTGAACAATCCACTTTCCCTTTCTAAATCTGCAGCTATGGTTTGCTTCCCGTGGTGAGGGATGGCCCATCTGAAAGCTAGGAGTCCAGGTTTTGCCTGTAGGCAGATATTTGTAGCCACATATGGCTTTGCTTTGCCATACTGTTAACCCCCCCTTTTCCCTGCTACATTTGTTTTCTTTTTATTAAATTTCCCGTCTGGATCCTTGCGTCTGCATTTCTAATGTCAACAACTACTTTTATCACAGATAATAACTTCCTTTTACAAAAAGGCTGTATCATCCTACATGCATTTCAAATTATATTTTATGAACAAACACTGAAATACAGTATTTGGCACTATGCACAATTGAGTATATTTATAGCAATCTAAATCTAAATTGTGAGAGCCAAGAACCAAGTCGTTTGCTATTTCCTTCATAATCTATTTCTTGAGAGTGTTGTTACCTCTTACCGGACTTTTAATTAAGTTCACATTGAGATGTTTATGAAGTAAATTAGGTGGTGTGCCCAAACATGCCATAAAAACAATGATCAAAACATAAGCGATTCTTTAACACTCCACAGTGTTCACAACCAAGATCATGAAGTGTTCTAAAATTGGTTGTTTGTGAATAGATAGGCTGGAATAAAATTACAAAAACAAAAAACAAAAACAAAAAACAAAAAACAAAAACAAAAAACAGCTATGGTATAAGAAAAAAGGCTCGACCTTTGCTGTCTTCGTGGCGCAGGACTAAGCATGTGCCAAGGTGTCTGTTTTTTGCCTGATTTACTGCCCTTTCATGGTTCAGAGGCAGAGATATATGCAAGAATCCCAAGTTCAGGTTCTAGACTCTGCCACTGACTTACCGTGGGTCATTCAAATCTGCCTGATCCTTGTTGACCACTTGAATAAATATAGAGGACAATTAGGAAGCTCCTGGCCAAAGTGAGATTCAAATGAATTTCTTATTTCTATTACTCAGGGTATTGAGTGTTTATTTACTATATATTGTATTTAATCTAGTGAACAATCCTTTATAGCCACGAGATGCTGTCTGTATCCTGCACTGAAAACTGAGCAAATGATTGAAAACTTAAGTGATGAGCTTAAGTTTCTAGATTTGATATGTGGTCCAACAGTATGATGATGGCCATGCAGGAAAACTACACGAGCCATCTCAGTGTAGAAACAGAGTTGGCAGAACAAATTATATATTTTAATCTCAGATTTATATAATAATGTCTAAAGTGCAGACTTCTGTTTTCATTGTTTTCTTGATGGTATGCAACTTGTGGGAAAAAATATCTGGGTACATGACACTTGACTGATCCAGCCTCAAGTCTGTACTGATCTAGGACAGACTTCACTGTTGAAAACAGCCTCATCAGCACTATTTAATAGGAAATGTAGCTTGGAAGGGTTGCACTGTGGAAACGAGAACTTAAATTTCAATGGCCGTCAGGTTAGTTCTCAAACTGGCTTGAGTAGGATTAGTGTTTAGAGATAAGAACTAGTTGTATCATCCAGTGACACATTTCTACCTGTCATTCCTGCATCCTGGAGCTACTCAGAACATAATGGCCGGAGTCTTAATTTCTTTGGTTGATTGTTCTGGGTAAATCTTTATTGGTGCGGTCTGTTGGTGATTTATAAGAGTTGTTCTGTGTACGAATGGTGCCTGACTTTCAATGGTTCAACTTATAATTCTTGGACTTTACGATGGTGAGAAAGCAATACACATAATAAATTACATGAGATAGTCAACACTTTACTATAATATAGGCTTTGTGTTAGATGATTTTGTTCAATTGCAGATGAATATAAGTGTTCAGAGCACGTTCAAGGTAGGCTAGGCTAAGCTATAATGTTTGGTAGGTTATCTGTATTAAATGCATTACTGACTTATGATAGTTTCAACTTATGATGGATTTATAGGGACATAGCCTCATAGTAAGTTGAAGAGCATCTGTATTATTTATGTTCTCAAAAAAATGAAGACTTAGAACAGTGATAACTTTGGATGGATGTTTACTCACCCAGAGCTCAATCTCTAAAGAGGGAATATTTTTGTTTTGTTCTATGGCGTAGGTAAGGCACAGTCTTACCTCTGTTTTGGTTCTACCACATTCTATAAAATAACCCAGTTAGACGGCCTCTCTCGAATACTTACTTATTCCACACAGAGTTTCCAGTGGATGCTATGAGGAGATACAAATAAATAAAGACGCAGCTTCCCCCTTTAGTTGTTTACCACCTAGTGGGAAAAGGCAGAACAAGCATGAGTGAAATGCATTTAAAAACCCCCACATACTTACTAAACTACATATGTAAATGTTGTCGGGTGCTGGGTTAGAAAATCAAAGTCAATCAAGTGGATCACGATAGGAATTTGGTAGAAGGAAAGCACATAGCTTGTGGATTAACGCAAAAATACTACAAATATGATACTGAATAAAGCCTAGAGGTTCAGGTGTTGACCTTGGAATAAATCAGTTGTCTCACTAAAGGGTTCATTCTAATGATGGGAATTACTGATTGAACTTTACTTAACATAATATTAGAAGGTCTAAGTTCAGTAGTGAAAATCACAGGTGTTGCAGTTTGCAGGAGCTTGGTTGCTGCAGTGATGGTGGAATCTCATGCTGGGATGAAACAGAACTGCCATATGGATCTAGCTAATTCAATTTTGGGTATTTATCCAAAGAAAATAAAATTCCTATCTTGAAAAGATATCTGCACTTCTTTGATCATTGCAGCATTATTTATAATAACTGAGACATGGAAATAACTTAAGTGTTCATAGATAGATGAATAGATAAGATGTGATATATCTTACATCATCTTTATATATATAATGGAATATTATTCAGCCATTAAAAAGGGAAATCCTGCCATTTGTGATAACATGGATGGACCTCGAAGGCATTATGCTAAGTGAAATTGGTCAGACAGAGAAAGACAAATACTATATGATATCATTTATATGTAGAATTAAAAAAAAAAAAACCTCACAAAAAATCGAACTCATAGATAGTACAGATTGGTGGTTGCCAGAGGCAGGGGATGAAGGGTCAGTGAAATAGGTCAAATGGGTCTGTACAAAAAGTACAGACTTCCAGTTATAAAATCACTAAGTCCTGGGGATGTAATGTACAGCACAGTAACTATAGTTAATAATACTTTATAGTATATTTAAAAGGTGCTGAGAGAGTAGATCTTAACAGTTCTCATCACAAGAAAAAAATTTATAACTCTATGCAGAGATGAATGTTAACTAGACTTATTGTGGTGATTGTTTCACAATATACACACATATCAAACCATTATGTTGTACATTTCAAACTAAATTATAATGTTATATGTCAATTATATCTCAATAAAAAAAAGTTTGGTGGAAATCTATTCTTTTTAATTAAATGTGGCACACTAGTTGAGTTTCTTGCAGTGTGCCCTTTATTTGAGTCTAGTGCTAAAATTAAGAAGAAAATAAAAGTTAT
>NW_011888931.1:2843738-2846143 GCF_000151845.1 Pteropus vampyrus | reverse complement strand
CGAGAGATGATTTTTATTCCATAAAATGAGTTTTAAAGCGGTATTATTCTTTCAGTCAAAAATCAGTAAGAGTCAATGTTTCTGGCACCCCTTGTTGGGTCCTAGGCAGAGTTCATTGGGTTAAAATGGAGTTTATTTGCCCGCTTTACTTTGTGTGTGTTTTTTTGCTTTAATGCTTAAATATTTTTTCATCACTTAAAAGCTCCACATTGGTTGACTGCAGATGAGTAAGTGTTTATCTTCTGCTGTTTCTGGGTGGGACAGTCTACCTCCTTTGCGTGCTCTCGAGTGGCAGAACAAAGTCATCAGTGTTAAGAGCCAAACGTTAACCCCATGACCTGCTTGTTTATACACCTACTGTAACTTTGTTTTGCTTGAATTTCTGAGGTTAGTCAAAGCAAATATGTGTACAATCTTGAGATGGCCATGTATAAACTAAAACATCCTTTGTTAAAATTGCTGATAATACATTCCTCCAGACAAAAGCCTTAAGAAAACTAGCTACTGATATTAATGGAGGGAATTTCTTAAAAGCTTAAGAGGAATTACAGGACTTTTGTGTTATCTCCCATTTACCACTTATCCTATAGCATGTGGGCTGGGGTCGTTCCCCTGTCATGACTTAAGTGCATGGGAGGGTCGTTTGTTGTGAAGAGACACTATTGTATGAAAATAATAACCACGCTTGGTGTTAACACCTAAGTTTTCGAAAATAAGCATAGCTTCATTATTAGTCCATTAGGTATTCCATGCGGTATCATGAAATAGAAATATTTCGTTTAGAATGAATATATGCCAAATATGTATATAAATCTAATTATTAGACAAAGCTATATAGCGTTGAGCACCATCGGATATGCTATTAGCCAAAACTTTAAAAATCACACTGATATTGTTTTCCTATTTACAAAAAATCTTTAGGCTTGGTATACATAGATATACATAATATACATAGATATTATGTATATCTAGAGATATACATAATATCTATATCTCTAGAATGGATTTTTCATATTTTAGGGTGGGGAAGAATTTGATCTATATTAAGAGTAAAGCCAACCATCAACTATTCTAGAAATCATACATTGTTGCTAATGGTTGGCTTCAGTATTTGGTTTTTTATTTTGATAAATATCATCCCCTCCATATCAACTGCTAATTACAACAGTCTGAGCTATCTTGTAGAAGATGAAATCATTTTATCTAAATCTGAGGTTCTAATAAAAAAAAAGCAAGGTCACATCCTCTAAGCTGGGCAGCAGCAGATGTACTCTGCGTTTGGAGGTAAAGATGGACTTGGGAATCTCTGTTCTAACACTCAGAGTCCCTTTTTTTCCTTTGGGGTTTCTTCCTGATTGCTCTCAGCGTTTTCAGGTCAAGTAACAGGTAGGATTTCCTTATAGCTCCTTATAGTAAAATGGACCACCAGGCAAAGTCTGTCCTTTAATCATGCCTCTGCTTTACTTACCAGAACACCTACAGAATCACTCAGGATTGTCTGCTTTGTACCTCTCATTTTGTAGATTTCGTTTCTCTAGGGTGCTAGAAAAAGACTTTTGCCTGAAGTTGGTACACGAAGAAATGGCCCCTCTTTTATCTGCAATTTGGTAGCCACAGTGCTGATTTAGCCTCATGACAAATACACCATCTTGTTCTTTGTTTTCCTGTTAGATTTTCTTGTGCCTTAATTATAGCAAATTTCTACTGCATATTTATAGTTATTTATTTGCCTTCTTCCTCTATTATATTCTAACATCTTCAGGATAATATAATTTCTTATGCAGTTTCAAATCTTCCATAGTATGACCACAATGCTTTGCACATAGTAGACACTCAACAAATTTTGTTGAATCCAAGAATGCATTAAAAACGGTTGTCAGATATCATTAGATGTTTTTCATTATTGGTAATTTTAGAAGAGAGTCATCCTATCTTGATGCCTTGTCACACCTGGAAAGGGTTCACTTATAGTCAATCCATTAACAGAAAGAGGCCCCTCTTCCTCAGGGCTTGGGATCTAGAGAATGACAACAAATGTTTCTTCTCTGTTTTGATCAGATCATCTTTCATTCTGAAAATTATCTACTTTGAACTGACATTCAAAAGCCCCTTCTCTCCTCGATTCTTGCCCTTTCTTGGCTCCATTGATAGATTATTGCAGTCTTCAAATTGGAGCACAAAAGGAAGAAAAAAAGAAAGAAAGAAGAAAGAAAGGAAGAAAGAAAAGCCCATAACATTTTTCTTTCATTAACATTATAATCTGCAACAAAAAAGCTTTGGTGCAATATTGTGCTAAATGAATATCTCTACCGAGAAGAGAATAGAAGGAATAAACAATAAATATAATACATAATACACATAAGAAATAATTAAATTATACAGACCGTTGAAGGTAATGAATGCTA
>NW_011888931.1:2841056-2843688 GCF_000151845.1 Pteropus vampyrus | reverse complement strand
CATAATACACATAAGAAATAATTAAATTATACAGACCGTTGAAGGTAATGAATGCTATGCAAAAAAAAAAAAAAAAAGAGCGAGAGAAAGAAAGAAAGAAAGAAAGAAAGAAAGAAAGAAAAAGAAAGAAAAAGAATAAAAGAGAAAGAAAATGAAAACGTGTAGAGCAGGATAAGGGGAACGGAGAGCGTGATGGCGGGGAGTGAAGAAGTTGCAATTTGAGTAGGGTAGTGAGATCTGGCCAATGGGAATGTCAGATGTGAACAAAGCCTAGAAAGGGAAGAGCGAGTGAGACATGTGGGTTTGTGGGAAGGGTGCTCAGACAGAGTGAGGGAAGGAGCATGAACGGTGTGTTCAAGGAGCAGGAGGAGGGCCCTGTGGCTAGAGCTGAGACTGGTAGCAACTGTGGTCAGAGCCGTTACTGGAGCTCCTAGCAACAGACTGGCTTATCAGGGGCAAGGTGGAAGCAGGGAGATCTTTTAGGAGGCCAGAACAGTGATCCAGGCAGGAGAGGATGGCATCTGGATCAGAACGATAGCAGCGAAAGTAGTGAAAAGTTGTCAGATTCTGATTATATTGCGAAGAAACAGATAGTGGAAATTCCTGATGGCTTGGATGTAGGGCATGAGAGGAAGAGAGGAGTCAGAATGAATCCAAGAAGACTTGAGTTTGGGACCAGGGTAACTGGAAGGATGGAACTGCTGCCAACTATAATGGGCCAGGTTGTGGCTGCAGCGGGTGTGGTGGGAAAGTCAGCTCAGTGAAAGATGTGCGAGTTTGAATGTAAATTGAATAATCAAGTGAAAATGATGAGTAGAATATTGGATACCCAGGTCTGGAGTTCAGAATGGAGGACAGGACTGGAGATACTCATTTGAGACTCATCGGCATGTGGATGGTATTTAAAACCATGAAATTGAATGAGATCTTCAAGGGAATAAGTAGAGACAGATGAAAAGACCAATGACTGAGCCTTGGGGTCTCAGTGCTTAGAAGTCAAGAGGGGCGAGGAACTGCAATGATTGGTCATGATCAGATCCAGGTGTGGCCAAGGAAGTGAGTGACTGTTTATTTGAGGAAGGAAGGCAAAACGATTGGAGGAGAGCTGCTCGATGGAATGGGAGGGTGGAGCATTAAAAGATTGTTACTCGTGTATTGAAAATGCTAAGAAAAGATAGAGCGTGCCAATGAGCCAGGAGCTGATATTGTTGAAAAAAGATGGGTAACAATTGAGGGGCAGGCGTGGTGACATGCAATAACGTGAGATTTAAAGTAGAAGGGAGGGAGACGGATAGGAAAGTGGCGAAGAGGACGGAGCAGGGCCCCTCTCTCACTTCCAGACCTAGCGTGTGAAGGCTTTGAATGAAAAACAGGCATCATATGAGAAGGAAGGCAAAGCAGTGTTTTCAGAGAAGTGTCAGATTGGGTCAGAATGAGAAGGAGCAAGAAATATTTGGAGATTAGATTGGTGATGTAAGGAATTTTGCTGTTAATGGACTGTGAATTCCAGAAGGCACAGGGGAAGGGTTTCGGGAGTTGGGAATGGATGGAAGAAAGTTTCAGTATCTGAAATGTGCAGATCCTTCTTCTGGTCATTGAAATGTGGGATGGAGAGTGGGGTGATTTGGGAGACAGGGAGGAGGGACATGATACAAATTTAAGGCACTTAGCCAAGGTCGACAATATAGTGAGCTCTCAGTAAACATTAGCTTTTTTTAGTTTTGTCATTAGTCAAATTATTGAGGAAAAGGGTATATCAGAAGAAGATCAATAGTGATACTTCTAACTTGCAATCTATACTTTAGCTTTATAGTCAATCAATGTTATCAAAAGCTCTGCTAGCTTAAAGGATTAGATAAAACTACTTTTTGATACAAGTGGTTTCCTAAAACATCCAGGAGCTATAAAACTCAGGCAATATTGAACTTTTCAATAATGCTTATTTATTGACTTGTAAAAAACAATATTAGAACATTTTAAAAACTTATACGTTTCCCACCAGGGTAAGGGAAAACGGTTTTATTTTTGCATTTCCCCTCGAGTGGACATAATTTGTTTTTAAAAAACATACAAATTTACAAGGTGTTTGGAAGAACATAAAAGTAGAAAAGACAGTTTCTGTTTGTGGCTTCTTACAGCATCTTCCTTTTATATAGCACATTGTGTCTTACTTAGTTAATGTTATGAGAAATTGAACATTTCTCCAGAAATCTTTTCGTATCCTACACTCTGTGTTCCTGGGCTAGAACGGTACATTTTACTACTTGAGTAAACCTTTCACCTCAAAATGAATGAGTGAAGTCTTGGATTTACAACACGATTGAAAGGAATTCTGGAGGGGATTAAGCCTGTCTCTATTCAGCAAAATTCCTTAGATATTTCCACATCTCTATTTGAAAATACAACTGAGGTATCCTCTTTCTGCACTTATGCTTTCAGATTGCACACAAACATCCCAGCTAGTGTTTCACAGAAGAGGACGTCTCTCAATCACACAGCTCAGTGATGTGAAGGGTCGCATCCCAGTTTCATTCACAGCATCTTCCTCGAAGGACATTCTATGCTTCATGTCCCCTGAATCCTCTGCAGTACTGGCCACTGGCTACCATTTCCTACGTCTTCGGCCATTCTT
>NW_011888931.1:2828300-2840026 GCF_000151845.1 Pteropus vampyrus | reverse complement strand
TAGAGACAGATGAAAAGACCAATGACTGAGCCTTGGGGTCTCAGTGCTTAGAAGTCAAGAGGGGCGAGGAACTGCAATGATTGGTCATGATCAGATCCAGGTGTGGCCAAGGAAGTGAGTGACTGTTTATTTGAGGAAGGAAGGCAAAACGATTGGAGGAGAGCTGCTCGATGGAATGGGAGGGTGGAGCATTAAAAGATTGTTACCCGTGTATTGAAAATGCTAAGAAAAGATAGAGCGTGCCAATGAGCCAGGAGCTGATATTGTTGAAAAAAGATGGGTAACAATTGAGGGGCAGGCGTGGTGACATGCAATAACGTGAGATTTAAAGTAGAAGGGAGGGAGACGGATAGGAAAGTGGCGAAGAGGACGGAGCAGGGCCCCTCTCTCACTTCCAGACCTAGCGTGTGAAGGCTTTGAATGAAAAACAGGCATCATATGAGAAGGAAGGCAAAGCAGTGTTTTCAGAGAAGTGTCAGATTGGGTCAGAATGAGAAGGAGCAAGAAATATTTGGAGATTAGATTGGTGATGTAAGGAATTTTGCTGTTAATGGACTGTGAATTCCAGAAGGCACAGGGGAAGGGTTTCGGGAGTTGGGAATGGATGGAAGAAAGTTTCAGTATCTGAAATGTGCAGATCCTTCTTCTGGTCATTGAAATGTGGGATGGAGAGTGGGGTGATTTGGGAGACAGGGAGGAGGGACATGATACAAATTTAAGGCACTTAGCCAAGGTCGACAATATAGTGAGCTCTCAGTAAACATTAGCTTTTTTTAGTTTTGTCATTAGTCAAATTATTGAGGAAAAGGGTATATCAGAAGAAGATCAATAGTGATACTTCTAACTTGCAATCTATACTTTAGCTTTATAGTCAATCAATGTTATCAAAAGCTCTGCTAGCTTAAAGGATTAGATAAAACTACTTTTTGATACAAGTGGTTTCCTAAAACATCCAGGAGCTATAAAACTCAGGCAATATTGAACTTTTCAATAATGCTTATTTATTGACTTGTAAAAAACAATATTAGAACATTTTAAAAACTTATACGTTTCCCACCAGGGTAAGGGAAAACGGTTTTATTTTTGCATTTCCCCTCGAGTGGACATAATTTGTTTTTAAAAAACATACAAATTTACAAGGTGTTTGGAAGAACATAAAAGTAGAAAAGACAGTTTCTGTTTGTGGCTTCTTACAGCATCTTCCTTTTATATAGCACATTGTGTCTTACTTAGTTAATGTTATGAGAAATTGAACATTTCTCCAGAAATCTTTTCGTATCCTACACTCTGTGTTCCTGGGCTAGAACGGTACATTTTACTACTTGAGTAAACCTTTCACCTCAAAATGAATGAGTGAAGTCTTGGATTTACAACACGATTGAAAGGAATTCTGGAGGGGATTAAGCCTGTCTCTATTCAGCAAAATTCCTTAGATATTTCCACATCTCTATTTGAAAATACAACTGAGGTATCCTCTTTCTGCACTTATGCTTTCAGATTGCACACAAACATCCCAGCTAGTGTTTCACAGAAGAGGACGTCTCTCAATCACACAGCTCAGTGATGTGAAGGGTCGCATCCCAGTTTCATTCACAGCATCTTCCTCGAAGGACATTCTATGCTTCATGTCCCCTGAATCCTCTGCAGTACTGGCCACTGGCTACCATTTCCTACGTCTTCGGCCATTCTTCTCTCTTGGCTTCTGTCATATTTATTCTCTCCTGATTCTACTCTTATTTCTTAATTTTCCATCTTAGTTTCCTTCATTGGGCTCAGACTGTGGTACTTTGTGATGGCAGCCCTAGCAAACTAATACAGTCATTCATTTGAAAAAAACATTTATAAGGCCCTGCAGCAAAGCCCCAGTGAGACACAGTTCATGGAGAAAATAAATGTGTCGTCTCCTGGGAGGAGAGGGATGTTTAAGGACAGGGGCATAATATTGAGACGTGTGTACTGGAAGCACAGAGAAGGAATGATGCTCTCCAAACCCATCCTCCCAGCTGCTCAAGGCAAACTCTCGTAGGCATCCTTGACTCTTATGCTATTCCATCTTACATCTAATTGATCAGGAAATCAATTTGGCTCCATGGTTTAAAAATATATCCCGAATGTGACCACATCTCCCCCTCCCATTGCAATGCCTCTGGTGTGAGTTTCATCATGTCTTGTCACCTCTGTATCCTTCAGTCCATGTTCAGCATGGCAGCCTTTCAAGTTCAAGTCCAGTCTTGTCACCCCTCTGCGAAAAGCCTTACAGTGTCTTCTATTTCACTCACGCCAGAAGCTGTGATTTCTCCCTCTGCTCCCCTACATAGCTCTGTGCTGATTCTTAATGTACTAGGCCCACTCCTATCTACAGCCCTTTTCCTGTAGTTGTTTCTTCTGTCTGGAATTCCCCCATCTTCTTCCCACATGTATTTGGCCAACTCCCTCATTTTCTTTAAGTCTTTGCTCACTTGGAAGGGACATTGAAAAACCAGGTAGACAAAATGACATGGCCAGTTGACATTAGCCTGCCTCTGTGATCACTCACCCTAGAATTGGCACAATGGGCATATGGATGGCGTGACCATAGCTGTAGAGATGGAAGAAGCACGTAGGCCCACTATCGTGGACTCCTACTTATCAAATTCATCCAACTAGTGCTGTCTCTGCTGGCAACAGAGACTGATGCTGAGCCCCCAGTATGGCACAATTTCTTGAGAAGATCAGTCAGCCACTTGGTGACAAGCTGACTACATTAATCTCCTTCTCTCCTGGAAGGGCCAATAATTTGTTATTGCAAGAATAAGCACCTATTTCCAGTATGAGGTTGCTTTTCCTGTTCATAAAGTTTCAGCCAGCACCTATCTGGTGGCTGATGAGGTGACTCAAACACAGGTAGATAACATAACGTTCCTCTGGGAATACCTTCACAGCAAAGGAGGTGCAGGAGTGGGCCCATGATAGGGGATCAACTGGTCTTATCACACGCCACACCATCTAGAAGCTGCTGGCTGGAACTCTAGCTTGGAGGCCCTGCTTTGGGAAGATGGGGTGCCTTCCTTGCAGACAATGCTGAGACCTACTGAATTAACAACCTCTATTGGGCACGTGTCTCTAACAGGAAGAAAACATGGGATCGGGAACCAAGGGGTGGTAGCACGGGTGGCCCCACTTGTCATCATTCTTAGCGACCCACTGGGATACTTTGTGATTCTTCTGCCCAGAATTCTGGGCCCCTCGGAGTTAGAGGTCCCTTGCTAGGAGACACAGCAACGTTGTTATCAAACTACAAGTCATGGCTGCTGCCTGAACAAGAAAAGAAGTCATCATCCTGGCAGGGATAATTGAACCTGATCAAAAGAAAGAGGTAGGACTGCTGACACTCAGTGGAGGCAGAAAGGAAGATGTGTGGAACTCAGGTGAATGACTCCAGGGCCTCTTGGTACTTCTTAGCCCGATTATGACCATGAATGGACAAGGCAGTAATCCCGGCCTGAGAATCCTATGGTTACCACGATCCCCTCAGGAAGTGAGAGTTGGGGTTATACGACTCAGCTCCACTGCTTTCCTTGGGACCCACTGACACAATGATCTAGTCAGCTGGTCGTAGGCTGTTTAGCCACAGATAAAGGCAGTAGGATGTAGTAAGCGGCTAGCAGAGGCACTCTAACACATGGAAATATTTATGCCCATTTAAAAAGTTGATCCACAAAGTGGTACCAGATTTTCTTATTACAGCGTTCTTTTTTTTTTTTTTTTTTTTTTATTAAATCTCCAGTGCCCTTAGTAGCCAAAGGCTTGGGAAACCCAGGTTTATGCAAAAGACAGCTGTTCAGGAACTTTTACAGTTAAAATATTCTGGAATTTGTAGAGGAAAACTAAATTGAAGATAAATCTAAGTTAATTACAGAGACAAAATTTTTGTTTTAAATGTAAGCATCTACCCCACTCCCTTTATCCAGAGTTAGGTTGATGTTCTGTGAATTGCACACACGCTTTTTTTGCTTATTATGGAATTTGCCTTTTATGTTTCTGAAGCAGCTAAATTCAGGGGCAAGAAAATCTAACTGGTCTCACATTTACACGAAGTACCTTCTGTGGCTGAGTCGCTTCCTCCTGAATGCTTGATAGTCGCCCCCAATTAAAGACAGAGGTGGATAAACTCCTTGCCTTCCATTTCAACCTTCTCTCGCCTTTCTGTTCCCTAGCGTTATTTGTGACATTGTGATCTGAGACATTCATTGGGTTCAGACAATGGCATTAAAAGTGGCTGCCACTTCTTTCTCTATCTGAGATCCTTGACAATAGTTTGATCTCTTAGGCTCTCAGGAGAAGACATGTGACTCCTTCCTATGCTTGAGACAAGAGCGGAAGTGGGCAGTTCTTTCCGGCTTGTTTTTGTTTTTTGTTTTTTGTTTTTTGTTTTTTCATTCAGACACTTACTGGATGAAATCAGTTTTCCAAAATAACTTTATACAAAGAACATTGTTTACTTCAGATTCTTTCGCTGGCTTTCCATCATAACTTAAAAAAATTTTCTTGTACAACTTCGAGTCATGGTGTCTTAGTCTGATTGGACTGCTATAATAAAGCACCACAGACTGCGTGGTTTATAAACAACAGAAATTTATTTCTCGCAATTCCAGAGGCTGGAAGTCTGAGATGGCAATGCCAGTGTGGTCAGTTGAGGGCCCTCTTCTGGGTCAAAGACTTCCTGTTGTGTCCTTACATGGTGGAAGGGCTAGGGAGCTCCGAGGCATTTTTTTGATAAGGGCACTAATCCCATTCACACTTTCATGAGCTGAGCACCTCCCAAAAGCCCCGCCTCCAGACACTATCACATTGGGCACTAGGATGTCAACATGTGAATTTTTGAGGGATAGGGGAACATAATATTGAGGCCATAATACATGGACTTTGAAATTTATCACATCTTTACTCATTAATCCTCTCTCTTTCCCTTTATTAATGAGTTTTCTCAGACCTTCCATTCCAGCTCAGCCAGCATCTCCTACCCTCTTTCTTTCTCTGGTGCTGAATATTACCAGACTGTTTTCCAGCCCTCCTTGTTTTACCAATATCTTTTTCAATCTTCAGATTCCTTCTTAAGACCCATTTCCTTCTAAAGGTCTATTCTAACTGCCTCCAAATGATTTCTTCTTCTTTAGTCATTATCTTAATGCTTCCGTAATCATGAGCTTGTTTGTACAAGTGTAATGATACGCGTACTTGGTGGGAGCCTAATGCCTGTATTTGACAGAAACAACTTGAAAATTCACTAGTTTCTTCCGTTTTATATAAGTATCGTCAAACTGCCCTGCCGTCATTATCATCACAGGTGTGCGTGAATAAATGAGAATATACTTGAAAATTCACTATCTTGCATTTGTAGATTGCGGGAATGGTTTGGCTTCTTTATGAGTATTAGACAGTTGTTTATAGTCAGAACTAAGGGCTTTATTTAAGTCAATGAAGAACTGTACTATAAGTAACCGGAGCGCTGAGCTGAGGACTGGCTAATATTCCTGCGCTGCGATGTTAGCTGTGGTTTCTCCTGTAATTAGAACATACCTATGAGAATGTGCATGAGGAAACCTCTGAGGCTTTCATTTGTACCCACTGTTTGCATGTACTTGCTTACTTAACTTCCACTGAGCCAGACCTCTGGCATCCTTTGTTGCCTTTCTGTTCCTAGTTCCTAGTATGGTCTGCCATAGACTGAATATTTGTGTCCCCCCAAAAAATTCATATTGAAATCTAATCCCCAATGTGGATGTGGGGCCTTGGGGTGATTAGGTCAGGAGGGCGAAGGCTTCATAAGAGGGATAAGTGCCTTTATTTATGAAAGAGACTCCACAGAGCCCCCTTACCCCTTCTGCTGTGTGAGGGCACAGTGAGAAGATGATCATCTTTGAACCAGGAAGAGGGTCGTCACCAGAAACTGACTCTGCCAGCTTTAATCTGGGACTTGCCAGCCTCCAGAAATGTGAGAAATAAATCTGTTGTTTATAAGCCACCCAGTTCACGGTGTTTTGTTATAGCAGTTTGAGTGGACTAAGGCACTGTCGAAATTCGATAAATGTTTATTTCTAAATTTTGATTTCTAACTTTCGTTCCATATAACACTCTCTTATTCTTCACCTTAGAATTGTCCGAAAGTCACCTGGAAGTTTAACAGTAATGAGGGAACTCTAGGTCCCAGTATATTACTCGCGGCCATAATATCAGCATCTCGGGAGCAGAAGAAAAATGTGTTAAATATTCTGTTGATGGCAATTCGATGAAATGATCACTTATTTGTAAGACAGGTGATGATGGTTCTAAAGCTGGCTTCTGAACCTGTAATACACATGTTTTCTTTTCCGGTTTGTCCTCCCTTCAATAAAGAGGACATAATCAGAGTGCTTTCAGCGTAAGTGCCCAATTAACTGTTCCCTTTGCCTTTTTTCTATTGTAGTAGTCATTGCATTGGGCAAGAATTAAATTGGATTTGTGTGTTGTGACCTATTTTAGAGCAGCAGAAGACATGATTTCATCTTCCTGAGAATCACTACTCTGTGAGCTACTTAAAACTCTAGTGGACAAAGTACCAGAGAACATTCCGTAGAGAACTGTTTTAATTGGTGATCTGCCTTCTTACCATCGAGACTATAAAGCAGATCTATAGTTTGCGGCCCTTTGGCTTCAGGTTGCTTTTAAATCTTATTCACCAAATCCTAATGAGACTAAATAGTCTTTTGTTTTTATAAGTATATAAAAGCTGTTCCAAAACTTAGATTTCATAGACCCAGTACATTTCCCAAAATATTTTGAACACTTGCTTAAGGTTATCCAAAAAAAATTTTTTTTTGGCCAGGTAAGAACAGTTAAAAAAAATTGTCAAGACTCTATGTTTTCTAAGAATATTTATTGTGGTAGATATTACTACCTCCTTCCTTGATGACAAAACCCCAATTTTGTTTGCATTTTTATTCCTCTGCCATGTGAGTCGAAGTTAAATCTTGACTAGTTTAAGGCTCTAAGTCAACATCCTTGAAGGTGATTATTTAAGGCTACACAGCCTCTTATCTTGGACAGCCACGTGCATGGGAAGGTCTGTTGTCAGATACGCTGGTTGTTTTCCAATTGTGTCACTCCATCCAGTACATTCTCTGTCTTTTTCTGCCTTTCTGTGCTCCCAGAAGGCTGGCCTCTAAGGACTACTCCATGAAAGTTTCTTTGTCCACTGATTTTCAACTTGGTTTGGCTAATTGGTGGCACTACTAGGACCTAAGAGTATTTATTACTCTCCCGCCCCTACTCCCCTCTTTCTGGCTACAATCTTGCCAGTAGCTTCGTCCCTCTGAGGCATGAGCCCTGTCTGGCAATCTCTCTTCCTCAGCAACAGCCTTCTTTAGGGGAGAGGGAACTTCATTTTGTCTTCTTGTCCCTGTAGGACCAGAAGTATTAATGGCTGCCTTCTATTACTAATCCTTGGCACTTGACCATCTCTTGTTGGTCTGTCCCCAGGTATATTACTCTCAGCCATAACATCGGCATCTCAAGAACAGAAAAAAAAAAAAAAAAAAGCGTTAAATGTTCTGTCAACGGCAATTACGTAAAATGATCATTTTTTTTCATAAGACAGGTGATGATGGTTCTAAAACTGGCTTCTGAACCTGTAATGGCTGTGAGTAATAACTCTGCCCATGGTCTTAAACAGTCCCTCCATCAAAATTACTTTGATTAGAGTCTGAGAGTGGGCCAGCTCTTCCCCGCTCAAACCCTGACTGATTGAGGGGACTATGTCTAAAAAGAGACATAGGAAAAGACCCAGTCTGTCTCGTACTGTGGGTCGTTGTGCCAGTGAGTGGCCCAGGACCTCTGTGGCTGCCCCCCTTGAACAATGAGGGGAGCTGGGCTGAGGGAAACCAACATGCTGTGGATAGTAGGGCAGGAAGCTGGGAGGAGTGGGTCCTTGAGGCTGCCATGCCTTTGAATGGACCAATGTTGGAGATGCTCTGCGATGGGATAGTGTGTTATATGGGGTGAGACATTTCTTTGTTGTTTATATTCGCGTTGCAGTTTTGTGTTCCAGGAGGCTAAACATTTTCTGGAGTCTGATAAATCAACTGAACGGGGCTCAGTAACAAAAGAATGGAGCAGGTATGGGGAAATCTACTCAAGTAGCATGAACAGAGATACATTTAAAATGACTTGAACAACGGAAAGAGATGGTAAACATGTTCACTAAGAGATGAGTAGGTGGGAAAACTCCCATCACTATTTCAAAAAGAAAAGGGGGTGTTTTAACTCTAGACATGTAGAAAGAACAGAAACCGAGAATAAACGGCAGCTAGACACTTAAATAGACTATTCGGGATGCTGGTTGTAGTTTCCTCAGAGTTTAGTAGGCTCTGATATATATATCTTTATCCATGGTTTATTTACAAGGCACTTTCCCGGTGAAGAAGTTACAAGACACTCATTGCTGCCCACCTGTGTAACCGGGGGACACTGCACCCAATTTTGACCTGAGATAAAGTCAGCGAAGCTTGGTGATGATTCCTGTCTCTATAAGACTGTCCATAGGAATCATATCGAGCCTCCCCCGACCTGGCCGTCAGGGTGGCAACCCCACTCCGGTCTCTGCTTCACCCTGCTTAGTGGCTCTGTTGTGGCCGGGCTTGTGAACCGTGGGTGCTCTCCCGCCCTGGCCCTCCAGGCTGGCTGGCTCTGGGCAGGGGCTCCCCCTGTCTTTCTTCCTTACCTCACACTTGGTTTTTGCCCACTGAGATTCTCTAGAGCCCTCCCTCCACCCTTGAAATTTTGTTGCTGTGATTTTCATCTTGTTTAGCCCTCCCCCTCAAAAAATATCATTTTTAAAAACCCATCTTTGCTCACGTATTTTATGACAATTCTAATTTCAACAACTCTTGTCTCTGGAACTGTTTTTCCTAAGTTGTACATACTGTTACAAGTGACAGAGCGGGTTAAATTCCCCTTATTCTCGGCCTCCATCCTCTGCCCCATCCATTGCTTCCTTTCATGTCTTCGACTCCCTGCCTTCTCATTTTGACTTCCTCTAGCCCTTCCCTACCAAATCTCAGAAGGGAAGTGGGAAGGAGAAACAAGGGAAAAAAAAGGAGAAAGAGAAGCCAAATGATTATTTTCCAATGAAAGTAGGAGAGTCTCCAGATGAAAGATCCTTGAGGCATGGTGTTTTCATGATCCAATTAACCTAATGTTAGTGCAGGGTTTGTTTCTTCTTGGTGAGCTACTTGCATGAGTGATGATGGATTTGAAGACCTCAGATACAACTTATTCTATGAAAATGATAGAATAATCCCCTGATTTACCCAAGCTAGCAGGTGATCAATTTCTCCCTTGCAAATAAATTCTTTCCGTTGGAAGATAGTAAAAGGCATAGGAAGACATTGAATCAATGCTTTCTGATGGTGTGGGTGTGGGCCAGGAGCCGCTGAGGTCTGGAGGCCATTCCAGCTGTATGGTTGGAGAGTTTTTAAGTGGGAACACATGTGCTGAGAATGCACAGTCAGACGCGTTCATTGTAGGGGAAGATGGTAAAGGGTATGACTCTAACATGAAGAAACATGCCCCTTGCAATGTATAAGGCAAAAACAGGATAGCATTGATGGACCTGAGTCAAAAAGATCCTGGGCTCGGCTTTGGGTCCCTCTGTTTTTCCTGACTTAGGGAATTCACTTAGCCTCCCTAAGCTTTCAATATCTTTATGATCTGAAATAATTAATCCTATTCTGCCTACCTGTCAAGGTGGACAGGATCAGGTGATACAAAATGGTAGCTAGCATGTTGTGAAGTGTAGCATTCTACACACACACAGGGTACCACTGTGGTTTACGGTTATGTACAATCTAGTGACAGGTTACAAGGGATTGTGAATTCTACTGGTCAGTGCCTCTTGCAGGGGTGGGTTAGAACAAGGCACACTCTTATCCCCAGGTAGCTTAATTTGGCTGGAAGACACCACTTAATCACGGCTCTGTGCCCAGTTCTACACCAGAAAATGACAGGAAGCATAAAGACAGGTCAATCAGACCATTTATAAAGAGATGCCTACTTTTACTGTTGGAATTAAAAAAGGACACTGAGTTCAACTCATTCGATATAATCGCCTGGCATTTTAAAATTAAACATTGCAATGTTTGTTTAAGAAAATTATAAGTAGGCATGTTTTTGATTCACATTCTGTTGACTCCCCTCCTCTTGAATATTTCTTAAATCTTCCTGCTTCTCCCTGTCACCACCAATGCTTTATTCCAGGCCTGCATCACCTCCATGTCAGCCTCTGGCCTAGTCTCTGTCAACAGTCTCTTTTCTCTAGCAAGCTATTGCCCACACCCACCAGAATCGTCCCTAAGACTCCAGGTTGATTATGTCACTTCTCTGCTAAACATCCTCCAGAATCTCCCCATTGCCTTCAGGATAAAGCCAAAATTCCTTACCATGGCATACAAAGCCCCGACTTACCTTTCCAGCCACACAGCTCACTACCATCCCAATCCACATTCGGGCCACCTTGAATGCTCTCAGCCCCCAGCCCTTCCATGCCCCGGCTGGTCGCGGGGGGTCACAGTTGCTGCCTCTTTCTCTGCCCTGCTCTACTTAGCCGAGTTCCACTCCTCCTTCCCGAGACCTTGAGGCTGGGCTAGGCTGCTCCTCTGTGCTCCCTACACAAGCTCTCCCTACCTTTCCCCTTCACACTCTGCTGATAGCCTCATGTCACACTTCTTTGAAGAGTGGGAACTCTCCACTCCCTACCAGATCTATAATTCAGTCCCCTTGTCTCCTTCTTTCCTCCAGTTACAATTGTCAAAGTGTCCCTCCCCCATCCAATGTGGACACTTCTGCTTATGCTCCAGACATCATCCCTCCCCTTCTCGAGGACTCCTGCTTTCATTCTCTCCTCCATCTCTAACCTCTCAGTTGCCCCCTTTTCTACCGGACCATTCCCACCAGCATGCAAACATTCTTAAGGTTTCCCTTGATCCTTTAGAGGATCTCCAGCTGCCATTCCACTTCTCTGCCTTTGATAACTAAAATTCTAGGAAGAGTTGCCTGGGTGTGCCATCTTCCTGCGCTGGTCAGGATTTCCTCTCCACCGTTTGACCATGGCAGCCCCGTCCCAGATAAGCAGTACCCTCCGCTGCGCACACTCGGGGTTCAATTTTCGGCCCTCACTGGGTGCCTCCCTCTGCAGCAGTCACCACCTGGCCTGGGCGTCCTTCCTTCTCTTTCCCAGTCCCCTCGCTGGCTCCTCTTCACCCACCACGGCTAGGCGCTGTCCCCGCACCCTTTTTTTCCCAGGCCACACTCCCTGTGGGTGGTCTCAACTAGACGCAGAGTTTTAGATAACATTTATTTGCTGGTGATTCCTGAATTTACAGCCTCAGCTCAGACTGCTTCCCTGAACTCAGTCTCGTGTGTCCAACCTCCTACCTCTCATTCCCAGGTAGCTGTGCACAAGCCTCTCAAATTTAATATGTCCCAGAACGAACTCTTCATTCCTGCCACTTCGATCTATTGGCTCGCTGTTTTCCCCATCTTCATAAATCACACTTACACCCACCCAGTTGCTCTAGCCAGAAACATGGATGATCAAATATTCTCTTTTCGCTTACCCTCAGAGTCACTTGGTCAGAAGGTCCCATCTAGTCCACCTCCCAAACATATCTTGAGCTTGTTTACTTGGCCCCACCTTTTCTTCTGTCGCTATA
>NW_011888931.1:2812005-2826870 GCF_000151845.1 Pteropus vampyrus | reverse complement strand
CTCGTTTTTTGTTTTTGTTTTTTGGGTTTTTTTGTTTGTTTGCTTTTTCTCCATGCTGAAATGATCCCCATTTAGTGCTTTTCTGGAGTTCAGAATTTTCCATATTCCTCATGGCAAGCTTTAGTGTTTCCAGTTGCCCTGACTTGAAATGTCCAATAACCACCCAGCTGTGTGGGAAGCTAAAAGGGAATGGTGCTGTAATGAGACAAACCCTGTCAGTAAGGATTCAGAGCTTTCTCCCCTCCCCTTTGCTTACACAGCTTCCTCCCTCTTCAAAGGGGTTTCAAGGAGAATCTGAAATGAAAGAATATTCTGACGATTTGCTGAGGGCTCTTTACTTGGACCTCCTTCAATATCTGAGAGAAACATGGGGAACTGTGATTTCCTTCCTGGGACTGGCTCGCTGGATGATACAGTGCTCTTCCAACAAGGGTTGCCAATGGCTGAAAACGAGGGTCACATCTTATACCTGGAGCTTTGCCATTTTGGGCACTGAGGTGGGTTTTTTTTTTTTTTTTTTCCAGTCAAATGGACTTTTACTCCCACACAGGCAATCAGTAAGCTCTAACGGTTGACTTTCAAGATGCTAAAATGGTAGGATCTACAGGAGTCATTCCATATTTGCTTTAAAACGAGAGATGATCCCAAAGGACTTAGCATAAGGGTAGTGGTCTCTGGTCCCATCTCAAGCCACCTGCTACAGGACATCTCAAAGCCGCTTTTGCATAGATTGTCCAGGCAGTAACTGGGAATGTTTCTTCTTCTCTTCAATCCCCAGCTTGAAAGTTTCTCTAGTTCCTCGTTTTAATTGTTGCCACTTGAGAGGTTTAACCAGGTCTGATTAGATTTAGAATTAAGTTGGAACCTGGCTTGAAAGAGCTACTTTTTTTTTTTTTTCTTTAACTTTGGCTAGAATTAAAAATGGTAGAAAGGGTCAAGGAAGTACAGACAGCATGCTATTATTTGTCCTCTCGTTGCCAAGAACCTGACTTGATAAAGCAGTGATTTGAGATGATTCCTTTGAAATCATCTCAAAGGAGCCTTCCTTACAAAAATCTGGCAAAAGCCTCTAAATGGCCAGAACCTGCTCCAGCCCAGCTGACATGGGCTGACCAATGGTCCTGGTGAGACTGGGACTGTCCTGGTTTTAAAACCGCCAGTCTTGAGTCCTGGTAAACCCCTCAGTCCTGAGAAAATTGGGATGGTTGGTCACCTACTTGGAATTAAAGTTTGAATAAATCAAAACAATGAGACGAGTGGGTGACACACTTGATAGCTGGTTTTAGTTTTCTTTTTGTGTGTGGGGCAGACTGTGCTGACAATCATTTTGCCGAAGGCATTGGGGTGGAGGAGGCAAGGAGAAGAGCAAGAGGGAGTATGGATGGAATTGTTTTGTAATGAGACTTTTGTGCTTTCAAGACAGCTTAATTTTAATAGTGGCCACATTTAGATAATAAGTGAGACGTGATAGCAGGAGAGATTGGGCCTAAGCTAAAGAAAGCAATTTCTGCTCAAAAATAATGGGATGGGTAATGAGTCTCAGTATAATCCTCCTGAATTCTCAGGCGGATTAAACACTTTTTTCCTTGTGTGTCCACTACGTTTCATACCCTGTTTCCATATCAGCAAACATAAAAATTTTCATTCATGTATGTGCATGTAAACTTCATGTGAAGAGAAATATGTCTTTTCATTTTGGTATTTCTGGCACCAGACACTGTGCCTAGTACATAGTGGGTGCTTAATAAGTTAAAAAGTAAGTGAATTAGTGCATATCTGGGGGGTAGGGGGGCATTAAGGGAAGTGGAATGTTCTCACGTTCTCTTTTCAAATCGTGTGGAGCAAAATATAAACATTTGCCTCGTGGGTTTTATTTGTATTTTATTTTTTTCCTTAGATACATTAAATGGAAACGCAATTTGTTTATCTTTTCTTTGTTGAGTTAGAAAAAATTATTTTCCTCTGGCAAGGGATGGGGAGGTAAGGGTGGATGGCAATGGTGAAAGCATCTTCTCGGGTCAAAACACAAATATCTATCCTGTTTTCCAGGAAGAGATCAGGGAAGTACATGATCACCAGGCATATCCTTCACGTCCTCACAGGTCAACTGTTTTGTCTTCACAGGAGAGTGAAGGGACGTTGTTCCTTCTTTCCCAAGTGCTCCTCATAACCGTCCGCTTGGCTGCCATCGCTGTCCAGCTGTCCCATGAGGACCCGACTCTGATAGCCTCTGGATAAGTGCAAAGGAGAAAGAGTGTTTAGAGAGCACTCACTCCTCATTTGGAAATTGAGATGAGCATATAAATTCCTTCTTTCTCTCCCTTTTTCTCTTTCTTTCCTTCTCCATTTTTTTTTTTTTTTTGGTTGTTATGTGTTCATGTGGTTATTTCAAAAGTACAGTTGACCCTTGAACAACACGAGAGTTAGAGGTGCTGACCTCGGTGCAGTCAAAAATCCACACATAGCTTTTGACTCCTCCAAATCTTAACTACTGGAAGCCTTACCGATAATAGTTGGTTAATACATACTTGGTATGTTATATGTATTATATACTGTATTCTTACAATAAAGTAAACGACAGAAAAAAAGTGTTATCAAGAAAATCATAAGGAAGAGGAAATACATTTACAATATTTGTTGAAAAAAGTCTTCATATAAATGGACCCTGCAGTTCAAACCTGTGTTGTTCGAGGGTCCACTCTAATGTATGATTGTATACAGAAAAGCTCAAACTATTAGAACTATCAAACTTTCAGAGAAACCACCTTGTTGTACTCGGCAGCACTTGACATGAACGTATGTTGTTATCTGTTTTGCTTTCTAGAAGGCTGAGGTGGTCTCCAGAGCAGTGGTCAGCCTCAGCAATGAAACTTTGCCTTTTGTGCTACTTCTTGTGTCTGTGACTCTGTCAGGACTGGGCTGTGTTTCTATATCTGCTTTTCAGCTTAACGAGTCCTCTAGCTCGGTACTTCCTCCTTTTTCTTTTGCCCGTTGCCAAGCTCCTTTGAGGGCTGTTGCCGACAAACTTCAGACTTCCCGTAATACTATTCACAGCTATTTCTCAGCTGCAGGGGTTAAAATAAATCCAAGTAGTGTGCTCTTTGCCTGTATTTCTCCCATGTTGACCCTATAAAAAGTGAGAGCGTTGCCTACTAAACTCAGTTAGTAATATAAAACTGAGATACTCCAGGGTTTCTGAATAGGAAAATTTCTCCTGAGGGCAAAATGGCGGGACTAGTAGGCTTGCTTTTTGAGTCTTCAGCACCACTGAGGCCTAAACAATTAAACTGGAGTTCAAAAAATGGCTAAAGGCAGTAGAAAGAATAGAGAGCTAAAGATGAACACAAAATTAAATAATCTGGCTCATAAAATAATTTTATTTTGTTTTCAGATTGACGTCTCTTCGTGGTTGTCTCCTCTTTCCTCTTGCTTTTAAGGGACAGTGGGCATCTTTGATTCAACCTTTTGGAAGGTCCCCCAGGCATTGTTAGATCACTCAAAATAGAGAACCAAAAAGTGAGTCTCATAACAACAGAGGTGTCCCCTCTCATTCCTGTCTCAGTGGAATTGCTAGGGTTCCATTTTATTTCTAAGGCTTCCTCTCTCCAGTCATGGAGCGTCACTCGCTTCAGGGAGAAGCCTGCTTGTACCCTGGGCTTATGCCCTTTGTCCTTGGTAGGACAAGCGTCAGGCTCCAATATAGTCCTAATCCACAGAATGGAGCACACCCCACTAGAGGAGGGAGTGTTGTGTTGCAATACAATCCCTTTTCTAGTTTCCATAATGCTGGATGTAGATTTTCAAAACAGAAATCAAGAAATGGAGAAATTAAATTGCTCTGTGTGTGTGTGTGTAACTACATCTTCCTAGAAGTCAGCTTACCATTTTTGTGTGTGTCTGTGTGTGTGTGTGATAAAATGATATGGATGATATTGCCCTTGAAGGCTTATGAAGATTTTCAGACTCTGAGAAGACCATCGAGATCTTCCCTGGGGAGGCTATTTTCCACCTGATTAGTTTCTTGATAAATTATGAAAACATGGCACCAAGCAATGACCTCAACACTGAAACAGAATCATGAGGCCCTGGCAGCCCTTGACCTGGGAAGTTCTCGGGAGGTCTGTTCTCAAGATGCTGTGCGTTTGTTTTAAATTTGACCTAAAGATAATAAAAATATTCTTCAAAATATTAGGCTGCCATTGCTTCACTGATCAAAAGGAGAAAGGAGTTGTTTTTAATGTTTAATCTGGTGAATACCATGATGGCTTTATGGGTCTGACCAATTATTTTGTATCCTCGGTGAATAAGCTCTCAAAGTTGGAGTGAATCTGACACCAAAACAGATCGCAGTCATAAGAAAAAAATTTATTAAGCCAGACATGTTTGAAATATGGGGACTCCCTGTGGAACCACAATGAAGAGAGATCAGACGAAAGCATTCAGTGTCTCTATTGTAGAATCATAACTCGAGTTTATGAGGAGACTTGAGATGTAGTTGAAGTAATAGGTTCATTATTCTTGCTAATACCCACTTTGAACTGTGAAAATGTTGAAAGTTAAGATTTTTTGGAGGTATAAATTAACAGCTATTGAGCTTCCAAGAAACTTTTAGGGATGTGTTTTATTTCCCCCATTAAAAAATGCAGATATTTCTTAAATACGTGTTTCCCATAGATGCCACTGATGATTATACTGCAACGTCAACTAGTTAATTTTCAGAATAAGTGCTATGGCCCAGAAATAGAGCATAAAGTTAGCCACAGGATATATAATCTAAAAGTGAGAACTTCCGTGGAATCTGATTGAAGTGAGGTAATGCTTGATCTAGAAGTGATCCAGAAATGAGTATCATTGAAGTTTTCACTACATCTTGAAATAAAAGTGTTTCTTGAAAGTTATAAACCTTAATTTACAAGAAAATTTGGTAAATGAGTAGTTTTGTAATGATTTGGTGAGAATAAGGCAGGAAAAAACTTTGCCTAATGGAACTTTTCTTTAAAAGAATTTGTAGAATTAAAATAATAATAGTAGTAATAATAATGATGATGATGATGGTCATGTAACATGCTGGCAGAAAATTTAAAATGACCTTTAAAACTTTTTAAAACTTTAAAATGAACTTGAAATGACCAACTTTAAGAACTATCTTGACAGTCTTATGGTCTTGGACATGGGCTTATTACAAAGTCATTCTTATGATTATTATAGAGAGAATTAGAACTTCAAATATCAGATGTTCTAAATTTAAAGATTTCTTTTTATAGGTTTTCTGATAAATCGTTAACATAGCACTTTTTTGACATAATTGGTTATTAAATATAGCCCTAGGTTATACAGTAATAATAGATGTAATATCATTTTTAATGATTTTCAGAGTACTATTACCCAAAGTACCTAGTTTTACTCCCACAAAACCCTATAAGATTGGAAGTATAGACATATTTCCCTTTTACTGAAGATTTAAGAAATGCAAGTTTTTAACTTGCCTAAAACTGGGAACTGCTGAGACCAGGACCAGTTCTTTTAACTCTGGATCAGTGTTCACTATGTTTTGATAATTGAAGAAGATACTTCTAGTTTGGAGTTGCTTTGAATGAAACCTAAAGCATTAAAAATATTCTAGGCATTTCTCAGTGAATGTATGCAATATATTTCTTCATTTTGTTCTATAAGTCATTTTATTCTATTAATTTTAGGTACTATATTATGTTCTATCTGTGGAATTATCTGGTTCATTTAATTTGCATTATATTTTAATGTGAAGGGGATTCACATGTTTCTATGAACAATGAATAGTTTATATGTCGCCATCATTTATAGAACATATGCTGAAAACAGGTAAAGTTGGTAAAGAATTGAGAATGAGCTCCATGTGTTTTTTGAATAATGAGAATTCTTATTGAACATAACCGTCTGGAATTATTTTTTCATTTAAAGAGGTTTTGTCTAATAAGCAGAGGGGTATATAAAAGAGTGGAGTTTAGGGGAAAGGTAAGGTGAAGATGTTTACTTGGAAATCAGCAGCATGGGGTCAGTCATCCAGGGTGAATATGGATGGAAAAGGTAGGAGCAGTCTGAGACCCTTTGGTGAGTGCATGTCCATATGTAGGGCAGTGGTCCTCTCCCTGGCTGTGCAGTAGAACACCTTCAAGACTTAAAAACACATAGTGGTATCCGGGCCTTCTCCCAAGGGATCCTGGCTCAGGTATCTGATATAGAACCTAGGCATCAGAGTTTTGTAGACATTTCCCAAATGGTTCTAGTGTGCGGAGGATGGGGGGATTGAAAACCACTGTGTCAGAAGTTAGGAAGAGAAAGAGGAACCCTCAAGGGAGACTTTCTTGACAGCCTTAAGAGAAGAAATTTAAAAAAATGGAGTCTCAGAAGTCAAATGCAGAAATCGTTCAGGAAAGGTGAATGGTGCAGCTGCGCCAAGCACTGCTGCTACGACAAGTGAGATAGGAACACTGAGCATTCATTTCGTTAATGTGGAGGTCACTGTTGACCTTGACAATGGCAGTTCCTATGGGTGGAGGGAATGGACGTCTAAATGGAACCGATTCATGAAATAAAGGATATAGACAATTCTCTAGAGAAGTTTTTTACTAAAGAAGAATAGAAATATGAGGAGGTACTTGGAAATGGTTTGAAATTAAATGAGTTTTTTTATAAGATGGCAAAAATTGTAGCGTGTTTGTATGTTGATGGGAATGATCCAGTAAAGACAGAAAATAATGAATGAAGAAGAAGTAGAGGACAGTTGTAGGAGATCCTGAACACAAGGGGAGGGGACTCACGGAGGAGAAAGGGCTCACCTGATGAAGAAGAAAGGAAGGAAGGAAGGAAGGAAGGAAGGAAGGAAGGCAGCATTGGTGAGAACCTAAGCAGTTAAGTTGATGGTGGGAGAACCCAAAGTTCTCTGCAACAAGGCCATTTATTGCAAGTTAGCAAAAGGCAGGAGGAAATGGAGGTCTGAAAAGAGGGGGCATTTAAAACAGTCAGCTCTGAGAGGTGGGGAATATGGTAGGATTATGGGCTTTAAGGACTCATCTGAGGGGTGTGGTCGTGGGTTTAGGTGAGACCAGTGAGTGTGATTGACTGGTTTTTCTCCGTATGTCCCATTTCTTTGGGCATAGTTGTAGAGCGGGCAGAGAGCTGGATTTAACCAGGGTTAGATACTTTTTTTTTTTTTCAAGGTGAATGGGATAAAGAGAAAAAGGGGAAAAGAAGATGAGAGTGTATGCAAAGGAATATGTAATGTAATGGACCATGGAATCTAAGCTGTAGAAGGAAAGATGTGAGGATATGAAGGAAGCGATGGACAATGGAAAGATGATAGAGTCAATAGCTTTGTGACCCTATTGGGGCCGACAAGTTATTGGAATGAGGTGTGAGGGGAGGTGATATGGAAATATGGGAAGTGCTATTTAGAAAGTGAGATGCTTGAAATTAAGATTACGGAAGAAGTGACTTATACTGACATTTTATGATGCGTGATCCTAGAAGTAGATAGCGGAGGTGGGTTAGAAGGCAAATTTCATTGGGAGTGAGAAGATTTAGGAAATGAGAAGGCACATTATTGGTGGAATTGTTTTTTTAGATGTGGGAATCCCCATGAATTAGGACAGGGGAAATGATAAAGAGACAGACAGCGATTCAGAAGCTTAAATCTTCAAGGAGTGAGAGAGAATGAATGAAGGGCTATCGATGCCTGCAACGAGGAAAACAGCGGGATATTTCCACGGAGAAGGGGTTGCAGTGGTCTGGAAGCGGCGAAGAAGAATACACTTCACTCAGCTCTCAGCCCAGTGAGGAAGGGGATGCAAGAGAAAAATGGTCGTGCGAACTTGGGTTTGAGCATGGTGAGGGTAACACTTAGAGAAGAGGGTACAGGATTTTGCGATTGCAGTACCAGAAGTTTCAAGAGGCAAAGTGGATGTATTTGTGTGGTCTAGGGTGGGTGTGATACTGGGTCATAATAGGAGGTATGCTGATCTGTATGGGACATGAATCTAGGAGATGAGGAATGACCTGGAGCCTTGTGGTCACTAAAAAAAATAGTTTCGTAAAGCATGATGGGATTAGTTCTGACATTTCTTAAGGATAGTTTAATATTTATTTCTAATTAGAAGATGTTTCTGGGACTGGTGTCATAGACCGTGGTCATGAAGCAGTGACTACTGGGGAGAGAGGGTCTCCAAGCCCATGAGGAACCCTTTGGGTCTTTCACCAAGGGTAGAATAATGGCTAGGAAAAGCTTAACATTACCTTAGAGCTCTATGGACCTTTTGGGAAAACACTGAATTCTTTTTTTCAGAGGGGAATTGTTAGGTCAACATTTTTGATATTGTTGTGGCTAATGTGGTAAACTCCCCAATAATCATTCTACTTCAAATGATCAGCCTAAGCTAATCACAGCAGCTGCAGAGCACATGCCAATGACTGATTTAGGAACAGACAAGTGACCTAATCCTAGTCAACAGGTAGCAGAGGAAGTCAAATGCACAGGTGGGGAGCTGGCTTTAGGGAAACATTCCAAATTCCTTAAAAACCATTTCAGAGGTAGGTGATCCCTCTTCTTTCACTAGATGCTTTTGGTTGTGAGGCCTGGCACAGTCTCAGCCATCTTATCTCCAGCTTGAGGTCAAGGCCAATGCACAGAGGGGATCCAAGGGGAGAGAACACAGAGGATGGATCCGGAGCCCTGACATATCACTCCTAGGACATGCCGTATCTTTGGACTTCTTATCATAAGTGATAATACATTTCCTTATTATTAAAGCTACTTTTAGTTGTGATTTCCTGTTACTCACAGCTGAAAACATTCTGCTGATATTAATAAGTACTGAAAGACTGCTCTCCAGAAACCCGTGTATTCCCTATACTCACCCCTTAAAAATATCGTGTTACAATAAATCTAAGTGCCATTTGGTAATGAACGTGTATGTGAATAAGACATTTTGTCAAAATTAGTTTGATCGGTTTCAGGGTTGTTCTGGACTGAATGTTTATATCTCTCCAAAATTCATATGATGAAATCCTAACCCCCTTTGGTGCCCAAGTGCAGTAGGCCAGCATCTGGTTTCTGATTTGAGCTCAGCCTTATTTTGAGAATTCTTCTCACTTTTCTGGGTTTTGGGGCCCTTATTTATAAAAATAAATGGATTGGACAGGTGATCTGTGAGTCCCTTGATTATCTGTGATTACTGTGAACTTATTCCGAAACATCTCTAACTGAAGGATCCAGAACTAGTGGGGAGGGGACCCTAGCCTCGTCACCTTCCTGTCAAACCCTGGCATGCAGTTAATACCTAACAGCGAAGGGCATTTCTGAAATATTGGACAAGCTCCCTGGGCTTATGGCTCTGTGTAAGCTGTAAAGTGCACACTCAACACTTGATACTTTTCATTAAGATTAAAGAAATCTCAAGTGCAAGTGACAGAGTATGTTGATATATGATTATAGTCATAACACTGTGCTTTTCTGTCTTCAGAGGAATTTTTCCCAGCCCTGGCTTTAACCTGACATCTAGACAACAAAGCTCCCTGATTACACTTAATAAGAAAATTTAATAACCCCCTTATTGAGTATTTTTGCTGCAGCCTTGGATTAACCTTTAACAAATAAAGCTTTGGTTGCCACACAGCCTCAAGAATGTTCTCCCTGTGAAGAATGTGTCTAAGTCTGTGTGGACTTGAATATGCTGGGGGCTGGGAGAGTCACACTGTGGTTGGAATGACCCCTAGGGAGCAAGCCCTCCTGGCTTGAAGATGCCAAGATATTGGGAATGACTTCCAGAGCCAAGAGCCCTCTCAACGCCTTTTCCCACTAAAGTACAAAATATGGAAGAAACTCATTTCTCCACATATTAAAATACTACCACATCTAAATAGCAGAATAGTGCCCAAAATATTTCTTTATAAATGGTCATCTGTTTAAAAATTGAACGATGGTTTACAATGGGTCACAGCATTTGGGGGGAAGGGGCGATAATATGACTGAGCAGCTGGTATTTGTCACGGAAACTAATCCACATAATATGGGCAAGGAAAAATGGATCAAATCATGTCCCGACTGCATGTCGTGAATATCTCATAAATGTTATGAAACAATGCTTATTTACTATTAAGCAGAAGATCGTCCAGATGTACAAACTAGAAGGAAATTTGAAAAAATTTAAAGAAAACCTATAGAAAGACTAGATAATGCTGCAAGATCTTTCCAAATTGCTCTTCCATCAATCTTTCCTTTGGTTTTGTTAGATGATGTTATAGCAAATATTATATGAATTTGCCAGATTGCTCCATTCAGAGCAACAAGAATTTTGATTTACCATCATTTTTATAATGATAGTCTTGAAGATCTTTTAGGAAATGAACGTGTAATGTGAATTTGTATTTTTGGTGGTTAAATTAGGTAAATGTAAAGTTTGAGTTACGTTTTGTCTCTACTATTTAAAGTTATGAATTTGTTTTTCATTTTCAAGTAAGCTTAGAATTTTATTATTGACACAAAATGACAGTATTTACTACATGCTTCAGTGTATTTGCATGATGCATGAGGTACTTTTATTAAGTAATAAGTTTTCTAGTACATATACATAGGATATATAATATATAAAGCATATGTATACTTGACACTCATTTGTTCTAACAAAACCTTATAGCCCTTATTATGTACTAGATCTTATTTGCTAAAAGTTCTTTTTGTACCACTGTATATTTTAATTGAGAACAGATGCATCCCTGGCCATTTTGGGTAAATTCTTTTGGACTGTGATGTGTGTTCCTCTAGATGCTGCACCCAGATGTCTTTTTTTCTGCTCCCCTAGGGAGGTGACTGGTGAGCCTTAGGGAGGGGCCAGCTCCAAAGTCCCAAGGCCTGGGGAGGACAAGTTGTGTTTCAGGTGAACATCACCCCAGTGAGGCCTGTTCTTACGGACTGAGCAGACACTGTAGAGAGCCTATTTGGTTCCTCAAGGAGGGTGCACTTACATGTCTGTCCTTGTCACAAAAGCGAGGTGACTATTGCTGAGACAGAACAGGCCCCAGAGCAGAGTATCCCGTTTAGATTCCAGATTCAGGATCCGCATTATGGACTCCAGGAAAACCTGTTGATCCACTTCTACACTCCGGGCAGAGACAATGAACAGATATCGTTCTCTGTCACAGGCTCCATTTTCTCTGTCAAGCACTGGCACATCCTGTAGCAGGAACGAGAGGAGTATGTGATGATGCTATCGGTCAGCCATCTTACAGGAAGAGAAGAATATATTTCTTCGTTTCTTTAATGATCAATATTATGTAGAAGATGGAAGTAAAATGGGTACGCAATCTGGACCCCAGTGATGCCCTGCCCAGGACATGGTTGCATCTGTGACGGTGTCTGTGTCCAGTTAGGGACCACATAAGAGACACATCTCCTGACCACTTACTGCAGGTATCAAAGTGAGTGGGCGTGGTCTGTGGAATCTCTCAACCTCCTCTTCTCCCACTGGGGTGGGGTAAGTGGGGGGACTGCCGATGACCTCTTCTTCCCAGGGGGTGAAAACCCCACTTGCTGTGGGACTCTGCGCTTGCTATTTCAGGTCACATATGTTGGTTTGGATTTCCTTCTCCTCTTTTTCCCTTCCCTCTTCACAAAATCTTTCCCTCCGTTGTTTAAGAACCTGAAAGGCCAGAAGTCATGAATGAGACAGCTTGTTAAGAGTTACCAGGGAAGAAGGAGAAAAGCTTCTCTATCTGCCACATGAAAGGAACTGTGTTCTGAAGGCATCTGTGACTTACCTTTGAAACTTTGGGACATTGTCGCAGGGCTGTGGGAGTTTAAGCCCAGACAGAGTGATCTGAAGTTATAAAATGAAGCCGTTCCCTCCTCACTGTGACTCAAACTGTCAGTACTTCCTTTCCTCTGGGGTGCAGCTTGGGGCTACCTCTTCAGGGTGAGAAATGGCTGCGCAGAGCAGGTCAAGTCCTTAGCAACCGATTCAGGAGCTCCGTGGGGATTCAGGGGGCCCCCCAAGGTGTGCAAATCCACTGCAGGTCAGCAGTGTAAAGGAAACACCCCGAAGCCTGATGCCTGCGTTCCAGCCCAGTTCCTCCCAAGCTCGTTCCCAGCCACCCTGCTGTTTATTAAAAAGTTGAGTAAAGGAAACACAGGAGGAGAAACAGTCATCTTATATGAGCAGAAGTTATTCACAAGTTGCCACAATGATCTGGTCTCAGTGTGGGCTTGAGGTGGCTGCAGGGGGAATAATGAAGTAAATGGGAGTGAAACAGTGTGAAACAGTGATTTAGCAGTTGAACTTCTGTCAGGCCCTCGCTTTGTTGGTATGGACACTCAACTTGACCTTACTCAACGGTTCGAGGTTAGACATCCTGGAGACTCAGCTTCAGAAGACCTGTGAAAAATGTCCACTGCAGCTGATGCTGCAGTTTTATTTCCATTTTCTTCGACGTGAGGAAGACTGCACACGTAATTACAAATGCCGCATCATTAGTTTATGCACTAATGACGCATGTTCATAATGCAGTGTGGGTGAGCGATGGAAATATTAAAGTAAAAAAAAAAATGGCAATACTTATACATATACACATAGATATCTATAAGTTTGCAGATATATTTTCGAGGTATATCTATGTATCCAAAAGAGATGCATTTTTACAGATTACCTGTTTAACTGGTCAAGGGCAGTTAAGCTTAATTAATGTGAACTTAGCCCCTTGAGGTCTATGAATTGAGAGGGTGAAAGGAAGTTGTCTATTTCATAGCTAATTTAATGGCTAATGCTTTCTTGTATCATTTTCTAGATTTTTCCTATGCTAACAATGAATTATTTCTTTGATTTCTTTTTAATCAAGAATATTTAAACCAATTCCTGTTTTCTAAAACTAAAAAAATGAATACACCTTTTACAGGAGATGTGAAGTTTCTTTTTTCCCCTTAAAAAATTTAACTGTTATAGCATTTTTTCTTGTGCCTCTAACCCAGAAGGCAAACACATTCCTATTGGATTACCAATACTCTGAGTCATATACTGATTTTGAGTTATGATTTAGCAAAGGTGAACAAAAGCTCCAGGAAGCGGGCAGGGAAAGCCCAGGTCCCCAGCCCCAAGGCTGTTTTTACTAATAATTGAACAGGTTAGAGAGCAGCAGTCAGTGGTTTTGGCTTTCACATTTAATATTTGACAGAATTAAGAAGCTTCTTTAGGTACCTAATATCCTACCAGGAAAGGAGCTTAAAACTCAAAAAATTGAAGATTTAAATGTATTTATTAAAATTCAGAACAAGAAAGAGTGTTTGAAAATTCTCTTCATAATATCTGACCATCAGTATTAAAACATTTTTTTATACTTTACCGAGGTAAATTTGAATATATTAAAGTGAACAAATTTACATATGAAGCTCAACGACATTATACTATGTGCACAGCAATGTGACTGCCACACAGGTCAAGGTTTAGAAACTTTCTATCACCTCCAAAATTCTCTTTTTCATTTAATATCACCACTCCGATTCAATCACTATTTTGATTGCTTTCACCATAGATTAGTTTGGTCTGTTCTTCAACTTTAGATAAAAGGAATTGTACACTATGCTTTCTTTTGTGTGTCTGACTTCTTTTACTTGATGTAAATGGTTTTAAATTTACATATAGTTGAGTTCATGTTTTTCTAGGTATACAATTCTATGAGTTTTAACACATACGTAGATTCCGGTAACCACCACCACAGTCAGGACGCGGATGAGTTCTGTTGGCCCCAAGTCTCCCTTTAGAGTCAAATGTTTCCCACCCCTGTCCCCACTCCTGCCCAGTCCCTGGCAACCACTGCTCTGTTCTCCATACCCATAGTTTTGCTTGTTTCCTGAAGTGTCATATAAATCATACACATGTAACCTTTGATGTTGACCTGTTTCACTTAGCTTAATGCACCTGAGATTCTTCCATGTGAAGCAATAGTTTGTTTTTTCTTATTGCTCAGCAGTATTCCTTCATATGACTACATCACAATTATTCATCCTGCTGTTGATTGCCATTTATGCGCTTGCCATTTTTTGTCTTTATGAATAAAACAGCTTTAAGCATTTCTGAACAAGTTTTTTTGTGGACATATCGACTAATTTCTCTTTGGCCTATATTTAAGAGTAGAATGACTGAATCATAATGTAAGTGTAAGTTACACTTTATTAGCAACTGCTAACCAGTTTTCCAAACTGATGATATCATTGCGTACTCACTCTCAACTTTTATGATGCGCAAAAGTGCCGGCTGCTCTGTGTTTTCACCAACACTTGGTATTACCAGTCTTTTTAATTTTGTCATTCTGGTGGGGCGTCTTTTGATATCTCACTGTGACTTAACTTAAATTTCTCTGATGACTCATGATTTGCATATCTTTTCATGTACTTATTGGGCATTCTTATATGTTTTTAAGATTATCTTACTATTGTTGATTCGTAGGCATTCTTTATGTATTTTTCGTACAAATCCTTTGTTAAATATATGTACTGTAAATGTTTTCTCCCAGTCTATATACTGTCTTTTCACTCTCTGAATGATGTTTTGGATGAACAACAGTTTTAAATTTTGATGGTCTATTTTGTTATATTTTTTCACATGATTACTATTTTTTTGTGTGTTTTAGCCAAGATGTCTTTGCCACAGTTCCCAAAGACATCATTCTATAATTTTCTTCAAAAGCTTTATAGTTTTAGCACTTACACTTCAATATTTGATCCATATCCATTAAGAATTATTTTATAGTGTGTGTGTGTGTATGTGTGTATACTTTGGGGTAAAAAAGATATCCAGTTTCTCCACATTATATCGAAAAGAGTTTTCTCTCCCTTGCTGAATTTTA
>NW_011888931.1:2806195-2810630 GCF_000151845.1 Pteropus vampyrus | reverse complement strand
CATATACTGATTTTGAGTTATGATTTAGCAAAGGTGAACAAAAGCTCCAGGAAGCGGGCAGGGAAAGCCCAGGTCCCCAGCCCCAAGGCTGTTTTTACTAATAATTGAACAGGTTAGAGAGCAGCAGTCAGTGGTTTTGGCTTTCACATTTAATATTTGACAGAATTAAGAAGCTTCTTTAGGTACCTAATATCCTACCAGGGAAGGAGCTTAAAACTCAAAAAATTGAAGATTTAAATGTATTTATTAAAATTCAGAACAAGAAAGAGTGTTTGAAAATTCTCTTCATAATATCTGACCATCAGTATTAAAACATTTTTTTATACTTTACCGAGGTAAATTTGAATATATTAAAGTGAACAAATTTACATATGAAGCTCAACGACATTATACTATGTGCACAGCAATGTGACTGCCACACAGGTCAAGGTTTAGAAACTTTCTATCACCTCCAAAATTCTCTTTTTCATTTAATATCACCACTCCGATTCAATCACTATTTTGATTGCTTTCACCATAGATTAGTTTGGTCTGTTCTTCAACTTTAGATAAAAGGAATTGTACACTATGCTTTCTTTTGTGTGTCTGACTTCTTTTACTTGATGTAAATGGTTTTAAATTTACATATAGTTGAGTTCATGTTTTTCTAGGTATACAATTCTATGAGTTTTAACACATACGTAGATTCCGGTAACCACCACCACAGTCAGGACGCGGATGAGTTCTGTTGGCCCCAAGTCTCCCTTTAGAGTCAAATGTTTCCCACCCCTGTCCCCACTCCTGCCCAGTCCCTGGCAACCACTGCTCTGTTCTCCATACCCATAGTTTTGCTTGTTTCCTGAAGTGTCATATAAATCATACACATGTAACCTTTGATGTTGACCTGTTTCACTTAGCTTAATGCACCTGAGATTCTTCCATGTGAAGCAATAGTTTGTTTTTTCTTATTGCTCAGCAGTATTCCTTCATATGACTACATCACAATTATTCATCCTGCTGTTGATTGCCATTTATGCGCTTGCCATTTTTTGTCTTTATGAATAAAACAGCTTTAAGCATTTCTGAACAAGTTTTTTTGTGGACATATCGACTAATTTCTCTTTGGCCTATATTTAAGAGTAGAATGACTGAATCATAATGTAAGTGTAAGTTACACTTTATTAGCAACTGCTAACCAGTTTTCCAAACTGATGATATCATTGCGTACTCACTCTCAACTTTTATGATGCGCAAAAGTGCCGGCTGCTCTGTGTTTTCACCAACACTTGGTATTACCAGTCTTTTTAATTTTGTCATTCTGGTGGGGCGTCTTTTGATATCTCACTGTGACTTAACTTAAATTTCTCTGATGACTCATGATTTGCATATCTTTTCATGTACTTATTGGGCATTCTTATATGTTTTTAAGATTATCTTACTATTGTTGATTCATAGGCATTCTTTATGTATTTTTCGTACAAATCCTTTGTTAAATATATGTACTGTAAATGTTTTCTCCCAGTCTATATACTGTCTTTTCACTCTCTGAATGATGTTTTGGATGAACAAAAGTTTTAAATTTTGATGGTCTATTTTGTTATATTTTTTCACATGATTACTATTTTTTTGTGTGTTTTAGCCAAGATGTCTTTGCCACAGTTCCCAAAGACATCATTCTATAATTTTCTTCAAAAGCTTTATAGTTTTAGCACTTACACTTCAATATTTGATCCATATCCATTAAGAATTATTTTATAGTGTGTGTGTGTGTATGTGTGTATACTTTGGGGTAAAAAAGATATCCAGTTTCTCCACATTATATCGAAAAGAGTTTTCTCTCCCTTGCTGAATTTTATTGATGTCTTTATTGAAAATCAAGTGGCCATATATGTATGGATCTGTTTTTGGACTTTCTGTTCTGCTTGATTGATCTATTTGTCTATTATCTTGCCAGTACCACACATTTTTAATTACTATAGCTTTGTAGGATGTTGAAACATGGCAGTGTAAATCCTTCTCTTTTTCTTCTTTCTCCTATTCTTTTTCCTTCTCTTTCTCCTCTTCTTTCCTCTTTAAGATTGTTTTGACTATTTAGATCTTTTGTATTTCACAGAAATTTTATTATCAGCTTTTTAAAAAAATTCTGCAGGGATTGTGAAAGAAATTGCATTAAACCTATAGATCAACTCTGCAAACTCATCTTAATAATATCGAGTCTTTCTATCCACAAATGAGGTAATTCTCTCCATTTATTTAGATCTTTTTCAGATTCTCCGAGCAAAGTTTTATAGTACTCAGTGTAGAGGACTTGAAGATCTTTTATTGATTTTATTCCTAGGTATTTGATGACATTGTAAATGATGTTGTGATAATATATACATAACATAAATTTACCATTTTAATCATTTTTAAATGTACAGTTTGGCGGCATTAAATGGAGTCACATCACTGTGCAACCATCACCACTATCTATCTCCAGAACTTTTTCTTGAGCCTCAATAGAAAGTCTGTACCCATTAAATAACTCCTCGTTCCTGCCCCGCAGCATCTGGTAACCACCATTCTGATATCTGCCTCTATAAATTTCACTACTCCAGGTACCTCATGTGAGTGTAATCGTGGACTAATTGTCCTTTAGCATCTGGCTTATTTCACTTAGCATAATATCTTCAATGTTCATTCATGTTGTAGCATGTATTATGATTTTATTTCCTTTTAAGGCTGAATAATATTCCATCGTATGTATATATCGCATTTTGTTTATCCATTCATCTATCAATGGACACTTAGGTTGTTTCCATTTTTTGTCTACTGTGAATAAAGCAGCCAATAATATTGGCGTATAAGTCTTGTTCTCAATTTTGTTTTTATATACTCAGAAGTGGAATTACTGGATCATATAGTAAATCATATTTACTTTTTTGGGATATAAATTATATTTAAAATTTTATTTTTAAATTATTTGCTATTAGTATTTAGAAATAAAGTGGATTTTGAGATGTTACTTTATACCTCATGATCTTGCTAAACTCACTCCTTAGATTTCACATTTTAAAAATTCATTTGGACTTCCTACATAGACAATCACGTCACTTGTGAATAAAGATAGCTTAACTTTATCTTCGCTAATATTTATGCTTTTTTTCTTTTTGCCTTATTTCACTAGCTAGGATCTCCAGTGCAATGTTAAATAGAGATGGCAAAGAAGACATCCTTGTCACATTCTCAGCCTAAGAGGGAAAGAGTTCGATATTTCACTATTAAGTGTTATGTTAGCTATAGAATTTTTTTGTTGATACCCTTTGTCTGATTGAGAGAGTTCCCTTATATTCCCAGTTTGCTAAGAGTTTTAAAAATATCATGAATGGGTATTAAATTTAGTAAATTTTTGTGGTTTTGATGATCTGATATGATAATTTGAGCAAATGTTATTTATTCAACAAGTATTTATTATTTCCTATATGCTAGTATATAGCGGTAAACAAAGGATATATAAATCACTATTGTCTTGGGGACTACATTATGGTGTATAGAGACAAACTATGAAAAAAATAAACGGATATAATATACACTATATTAGAAGGTGATAATTGTTGTAAGGGAAAAATAAACAAGGAAAGGGATGAGGTGCCATGCATGCTTAGAGGGAGAGGTTGTAATTTTAAATTTTACTGAGTGGATGACATTTGAGCAAAGACTTGAAGGTGATGAGTGAGGAAGTCTGGCAGATATCTGAAAAGTGTGGCAGACGTCTGGGAAAAGGGTGTTCTAGTCAATGAGGAAGAGTAAATACAAAGCTTAAGGCAGAACTCTACTCCGGCGTTGGGGACAGCAGGAAAGAGGATGGCTGAAGTGGAGCAAGTGAAGGGCGGGATATTTGGCCTATATTTAAAAGTGGAAAGAGTAGCGATCGTAGTCATAAGCATCATCATCAACATAACAATAACAAAAACCAATAAAATAAATTGGCTAACGGTTGCTTTTTGCCAGACATTATTCCAAATTCATTAAACAGTGACAGCTAGGGATGAGGTCAGACTCTGTAGTAAGGTAAGGTAAGGTAAGATAATTGAGTAGGTCAAGTCACGTGGTGCTCTTGTTGTTCAGCATAAGAAGTTTTGATTCTAGTGAGATTTTGAGCAGATAACTGTTAGTCCAACTGAAGCATGGATAGGAGTACTCAGGCTGCTGTTTTGAAAATAGTATGTAAGGGGGACAATGGTTGACATAGGAAGACCAATCATGATGTTATTGTAATAATCGGTAGTGGTGGATGGTAGCTTGTGGGTGGTGAGCAATATTTGGAATCTGGATGTAACTTAAAGAGAAAACTGAAGAGATTTGCTGTTAGATTGGAAATGGGTGAGAGAAAAAGAGAAGAAACAAGAACGACTCTGAAGCGTTGGCCTGAGTCACTAGAAGTAAAGTTTACACTGACTGAGGTGGGGAAGAGAAG
>NW_011888931.1:2800508-2806145 GCF_000151845.1 Pteropus vampyrus | reverse complement strand
TTTATACCTCATGATCTTGCTAAACTCACTCCTTAGATTTCACATTTTAAAAATTCATTTGGACTTCCTACATAGACAATCACGTCACTTGTGAATAAAGATAGCTTAACTTTATCTTCGCTAATATTTATGCTTTTTTTCTTTTTGCCTTATTTCACTAGCTAGGATCTCCAGTGCAATTGTTAAATAGAGATGGCAAAGAAGACATCCTTGTCACATTCTCAGCCTAAGAGGGAAAGAGTTCGATATTTCACTATTAAGTGTTATGTTAGCTATAGAATTTTTTTGTTGATACCCTTTGTCTGATTGAGAGAGTTCCCTTATATTCCCAGTTTGCTAAGAGTTTTAAAAATATCATGAATGGGTATTAAATTTAGTAAATTTTTGTGGTTTTGATGATCTGATGTGATAATTTGAGCAAATGTTATTTATTCAACAAGTATTTATTATTTCCTATATGCTAGTATATAGCGGTAAACAAAGGATATATAAATCACTATTGTCTTGGGGACTACATTATGGTGTATAGAGACAAACTATGAAAAAAATAAACGGATATAATATACACTATATTAGAAGGTGATAATTGTTGTAAGGGAAAAATAAACAAGGAAAGGGATGAGGTGCCATGCATGCTTAGAGGGAGAGGTTGTAATTTTAAATTTTACTGAGTGGATGACATTTGAGCAAAGACTTGAAGGTGATGAGTGAGGAAGTCTGGCAGATATCTGAAAAGTGTGGCAGACGTCTGGGAAAAGGGTGTTCTAGTCAATGAGGAAGAGTAAATACAAAGCTTAAGGCAGAACTCTACTCCGGCGTTGGGGACAGCAGGAAAGAGGATGGCTGAAGTGGAGCAAGTGAAGGGCGGGATATTTGGCCTATATTTAAAAGTGGAAAGAGTAGCGATCGTAGTCATAAGCATCATCATCAACATAACAATAACAAAAACCAATAAAATAAATTGGCTAACGGTTGCTTTTTGCCAGACATTATTCCAAATTCATTAAACAGTGACAGCTAGGGATGAGGTCAGACTCTGTAGTAAGGTAAGGTAAGGTAAGATAATTGAGTAGGTCAAGTCACGTGGTGCTCTTGTTGTTCAGCATAAGAAGTTTTGATTCTAGTGAGATTTTGAGCAGATAACTGTTAGTCCAACTGAAGCATGGATAGGAGTACTCAGGCTGCTGTTTTGAAAATAGTATATAAGGGGGACAATGGTTGACATAGGAAGACCAATCATGATGTTATTGTAATAATCGGTAGTGGTGGATGGTAGCTTGTGGGTGGTGAGCAATATTTGGAATCTGGATGTAACTTAAAGAGAAAACTGAAGAGATTTGCTGTTAGATTGGAAATGGGTGAGAGAAAAAGAGAAGAAACAAGAACGACTCTGAAGCGTTGGCCTGAGTCACTAGAAGTAAAGTTTACACTGACTGAGGTGGGGAAGAGAAGTGGGTTTGTTGGAGTGGTGCAAGAACTAGATTTTGATATAGTAAATATATCCTTTTGCTAAATTTTCAACTATGCTACAAGAAAAAAACATGGAAAGTTAGAAGAAAATGTTAAAAGTAAAGGTATTCAAATTAAGCACTTTTGAAAATCAACTTTTAGATGGATAGTTTCTTAAGGATCTCAGATTTGACTTTGGGGATATTGGCTGCAACTTTTTTTCCATTTTACATGGCACCTGCTTACTATTCTAATATTAGATTTATGAGCTTCATTTCAAATTTTTATAAATAAATGTTCTTTAAAAAAATTTGGAGATGGACATAAGATTGCCAATTTTTCTTTTTCTCAAATTTTTTTTTTTACTAAAAATTTTATTTGCTCTTACCGTCATTTCATGAAAGGAAATTTTTTTTTTCACCAAAAACAAAAGGAAGAAGAATACGGAGGAACAAAGTGCCATACAATCATTTAACTCTTGCGACTTCACTATAACCATATATGTTCAAAATAAAGACTTTGAAGACTGTGGACAGTCTGTCGCTTGCTCCACGGTTTCACTTAAGAGAGAGCATACTTTGCAGTGAGGATGGGATGGCAGATGTGAAACTTCCCGTCTCCTGATAGGGCTTAGTGTGCAGTGAACCTTCTGTTACCCTGTCTCCAGTCCCTTTTTCCTCAACTGAGTGTCATTCTAGTCTTTAAGAGGTTTGTTTTTAGAAACAACATGGCACTGAAGGGAAAGTCAAATATTTCATCAGATGTACCCAGACATAAAATTAGCAATCTATTTATTCTATTCCATAGGAAAAATAGACTTGGATTGGCCTTGTTAAAAAATAGTGTATTGGACTTCATTTTGGTATCTTAAGAAATTCAAAGGGTAATTTTGACTATACTCAATTTTCGCTAAAAAGAATGACTTTACTCCATCAAAGGATACAATTCTACTATGGTCTCAGAACAAAAGATAGTCCTTTAAATAGAATCTTTCTGCCTAATAAAAATATGTTTCATTGCCTTTATTTTTCTCATTTTGTTGTAGATGTATAAAAATATCATTATAGATATTCATCAATTCTCAGACAAGCAATTAAAAATCAGTAATTTAAGGAAATGGTTCACTGTTTCCATTTGTGAATACACTTGAGATCTTGGGGTATGAGTTATTTCCTGACCCAAAGTCTCAGAGAGCAGAAGTATCATCTTCTCTGGTGTTCGTTAGAGATAGAATTAAAAGAGGTAACATATGTAAGGCTGGGCACAGAGCCAGGCACATAGGAGAGAAACAAAGATTAGTTCTTTCCTCTTGCTTCATCATTCTTCCCCACCTTGATCTCACTTCTGTTACAGCTGAGTATTCTTAGCTGTGGCTAGATCAAATGATGACAAATGGTGGAGACAGGTGAGTCTTGAGTCAAAGCCCAGGTCTTTCTGAGGTGTCAAAGTGGAGAACATAGGCAAGTTCAGGGTCTGGAAAGTGAGTTGAGCTGGTGTCCAGACATATAAGCCTTGATAATAAACATGGGCAAGAGAAGGTCCAAGTGATGGGTGGTGATTGATATTAAGGATTAATTAGATATTAGGAAACAGGTGAGTCGTGCAGATCAGCTGAGAACAGTGATTCCATTCAATTCAACAAATGTTTATAATGTCCCCTGCTATGTGCAACTAAATGCTTTAAGATTTCTGAGTTAGAAACAGCTGAGCATGTGGCCAAGTATAATTTATGTTTGACTGCTGACCTTGGGCAAGGACAATCAATCTCTGCTCTGGCTTTGGTAACCTGGTTTGGGCAGATAAGGCTCACAGTGAGAACTGTGTTAGGGGTGGGGTGGGGGATGATAAATTTCTGCATGTGCTGCTGATCATGACCAAAGACAGAGTCCCTGGGAGACTCACAGTTTAAATGCTCCATCTGGGTGGGCTATCCCTAGATATGGGGATATGTCTGTCTTTCTCTGGTGCTAGGTTTCTTTGGTTCTATGTGTTTCTAAAACAGAATTCTCTTAATTCGACTATATTCAACAGAGGTCTTAAACTAGAGTTTGGGTTGGAAGGAACATGCTGTTATACTTTGGGGCCATGTGAGGCTTGACAATCATGTTATTAAGTTCCAGTATTTAGATTGGGTATCCCCCACCCCCACCAGGCATTACAGAATGTTATGCATATGAAAGAAAGGAAGTTGGTTTTCTTTCCTTTCCCTTTGTTTTGTTTTGTTTTCTTACTGGGTCAACGATTAACCACTTTGGAAGGAGTAGAGCTGAAATAATCCCATCAGGAATTGGCATTGGGTTTCTGGGAGCCCCAGGCTTCACAACTTCTTTTAGATAGTGTCTAGGAATTGGGACGAGGGAAGCTTGAGTGAATGTTGGTTTATTTTATGTATCTAAGAGTAATTTCATAAATACTAGAAATTATGCAGGAAAAAAACACCGTATTTTCATTAAATGATTAACTAATAGACAAGAGGTATTTGAATGGATGCACACCAGAATTGGATCCTTTGAACTTTTATGCAGGGAGAGAATTTTATTCAGGAGCAATCTCCAAAGTTTAGGAATTTGTTTCTGGTAAGAAACCCAGTATCACACTAATGTATTCTCATTATAAAAAACCCCACAACTGTGTGCCTGCTGGAACTAAGGAGTGTGTTCTTCAACCTGTACCCCTGTGGACGGCCAGCAAACCTATGAATGGAGACTCCCACTGCACACGCACCTCTAGGCAGAGCGGCCTCCCTGGTAGTCAGGCTGAGGTGGTTTCCTGAGGACAAGGAACTATGTGCCAAATCTGATTTAGGAACCAATAAGTTAAGATTATGGAAATGAATGGAAAGAAAAGCATTTGGCAAACAACGTCAACTTTGGGGAGGGGAAATCCCTCACAATCACTGGGCCCTCCCGTGGAGAGGCCCAGAGAAAACCCCTGAGCACCCTGAGGGAGAGGCCTGGGTGCTGGGAGACCTGCCCAGTGGCTCTGCGCCTGAGCTTTGAGGGTCCATCTCGTCCTGGAAACACACGCTGCGTGGTGACGTCACCGCGCAGGGTTTGCCCGCTGGAGCCAGCGTCTCCGGGTCCACACTGGTCCACACCAAGCGAGGCCTGGAGACAGTTTCCAGGGGCACTTCCGCTTCAGCTTGTTTCTATTTTAAAGCCTGGAGACAATTAAAGACCAATGTCTGGTGCCAGTATTTTTTTTCTCCCCACAGTTCAGCTATTCTTAGAAACAGTTGAGCCAGTGGTGGTGGAGTCTGAAAGCGATGGAATCTTTTCCTCCGTGTGGCAACAACTTATTTTTCCTGTGGAAGCTTAGCGGTGCTTTTCTTGGGCTCAGCAGTGCGGCCGATGCGGCTTGGATGGCTCAGGCCCTGGGAGCACACACACTGAACCCTTTGGAAAGGAAGAAGGAGGACAAGGAGCAGTGGCAGGCAGAGAGGAAAAAGCAGAACTGGCGTTCCATAGGCAGCTGGTTTATTTATAGCTCCTCAAATGGTGTTTGTTCAAGTACCCTGAACTTTTGTGGAAGTTCAAATATGGGAACTGAAGTGATAAAAATGCTAATTGTATTTTTAAAATTATTTTTAACTGTTTATGAAGCTACGAGTGCATTTTGGCAAAATGGTCTGCTTTTAATATAGTCATGTCGAATTAAAAAATAATTTATTCAGCCAGATTTTGTTGAGCACTCACAATGTATGAAACAAGGTTATTTAAGGTATGCTTTTTGTCTTCAAGTATAAGAAATAATAATAATAATAAAAAAACTATGACTAAGTCTTTTGAAAAATATATTCTAAAAAAAAAAAAAGAGAGGAGAAATAAGAAATGCACAGGGATTTCTAGAATAAAAATAACCAGGGAACATTATACCCAAAACTGTATATTAGAAAGACCATCTGCATGTTGAACTAGGAACATTCCAGAAAGATTCAGTGCGAAGTATTGTTTGCTTTTGTATATGTTTGAAATAGTCCAAAATGAAAATTAAAAACTATAAGAACAAAAGAAAGAATTATGTATTTTTGAAATCATTAAAATCAAACTGGAAAAAAACTCCTTGTTGAGTACAGCCTAGATGACCATTTAAATGAATATAATCATAATTGCATATATTAGAAAATGAGAAAAACTGGAAACTCATGAGCTAAGTCTTCAACACAGTACAATTAAAAAAGCACAGATC
>NW_011888931.1:2797293-2798993 GCF_000151845.1 Pteropus vampyrus | reverse complement strand
GAAGGGCATTCTATCTCAGTCTTTATGTTAGATAATTCCTTCTATTGAGCCCAGATCTGTTTTTCTGAAGCTTCCTGGATCTAGCCTTCGAGACCACAAAGAACAAGTTCCTTCTACTGGAGATTAAAGATGGCTGTCATGATCTACCCTTGCACACACACCTACTTTTCTTGTCCAGGCCACACATCCTTTGTAGCTTCAACTCTTTCTCAGATGTCGTGTTTTCTCATCTTTTCTGAATGCTTTCCAGTATGCTAGTTCCCTTTGGTGCATATGCCTTTGAAAACATGACACCCTGAAGTGAACAGGTACCAGAGTGACAAGGAATGGGATGCCCACCTTCATTATTCTAGATTTAAAATATCTCTAATTATAGCCTGTGATTGTTTTAGTTTTTAGGTCGGTGACATCACTCTGGTAATCTGAGAGTTTACTGTCAATAAAGGCAGATATGTCTACTTTTATTTGTTTTCATTCGATATCTATGCTAGGCCAGAGCTAGCTTGTATGATGTTGGCATGTGAATTAGAAAAAGTCACCCTCTCTGGGTGAACTATTAGGAAAAAGGCACCTCCGTGGGCTGTTGTAGGTTGTGGTCGTAGCTTGGCAAGCAAAGCAGGCCTGGATCTGGGTGTCTGCTTGGTCCCTGGCCTTGGCACTTTTATGCCATGCTCGTACTTCCTAGTCCAGTGCAGAGCCTGATGGGGCCCTCTTACTCTGTAAAATTTCCTCCCTTCCTCCCTTCCTCCCTTCCTTCCTTCCTCTCTCCCTTCTTTCCTTTCTTCTTTCTTTTCCTTTCTGTTTTTGCATAAAAGGTCTTACATTTCTGGTCGTTACATTTCATTTTGTTATAGTATGTGCCTTCTCATTTGCATATATTTGTATCACCTTTGCCTCCTGTTACCAGTAAACTTGATGAACTTTCTTTCTCTTTGTGCTTCTGAACGTTCTGTCTCTGACCTTCCTGCCATTAAATGATACTTAAGTAAATATCTTTTGCTATTAGCTTATTGTTTCTAATTTCTCCTCTGCCTCCAAGGTGCTGAGATGCTGATATACTGTTATTTGGTTATTATAAAAATAGTTACCTCATATGTCTGTTTTATTTTTCAACCAATACCATAAGTTTCTGGAGAGCTGTTATCATTTTGGCATCCCTTACTGTGCTCAAGGCAGTGGTGGGCTCTCTGTGTATCCAGTGGATATCATTCATCTATGTGTCATTATATATCTATTATGTCTGTTTGTTTTGTTTTCCATTATGAAAGGCAGACTCTTGGCCATATCCCTTCAGTGCCTGGTACACTGTTGTATAAAGGAGTGTTTGATAAACATCAACAGCAGATGGGAATTACAAGCTGTCCTTCATCATAGGTTCACGGTTTCTTTAAAAATTATCTCTAGAATTAGTTATATTCCGAATATAATATTCCATAGAAACTTTCAGTTCAAGTTAAGTGTTCTTTAGATATCTTATTCTGGTAATGACATGATTCCAAGTTGCCGTCATTTTATTCATTTGATGTAATCTTGAAGAGTGCACCCATGAACTATTGAAATTCAAGTACTTGCCATAATTGAATTTCAAATCATATCTCTCTGCTATAATCTGATATGTATTCCTACTGTGCTTTGGCTCTGAATATAATAAAAATCACATTTCAGAAATCCAAATTTCACCTCAAGAAATATTTCTGCTC
>NW_011888931.1:2704172-2793538 GCF_000151845.1 Pteropus vampyrus | reverse complement strand
TATAGCACCTGGTCTTCCTAGGTGGTCTCTCATCCAAGTACTAACCAAGCCTGACCCTGCTTAGCTTCCGAGATCAGACAGGATCTGCTTGTTCAGGGTAGCATGGCCATAGACTTGGTGTTTCTAAGAGGATAAAATCATGCTAACATTCGGTAGTGCGATCTCTAATACACTGACTGACTACTTCACCTTTTTTTGTCTTCCGACCTAAGAGAAATTAAATTAGAATTTTAGAAAATTGTCTATTACAGGTGGTGTTTGATTTAAAAAAAGCATACATGTACTGTTGCCTCTAATAACTCTGTGTTTTAATCTGTACTCGGTATCCTATGTATGTATTTTTTATTCAGTATTGACAGTATTATAACTGCATGGAAAGACCTATTTGCCTCCAAAACGACCACGAAAGGAAAATGTTAGTGCTATGACTTTGAGGAATTAGGCGCCTTTTCTAATGATGAGCGTTTATTCTCCAGGCTACAATTATCTCCACCATTCCCAGGCAGGGGAAGGCCTCTCCCTGAAGCACAGAGCAATGTGTCAGGGCACAAAATGTGGGCTAAAATGAAATGTTTTTTTAATTAATATTAAACCAAAAGTCTGTGTAAAGCATTTCCTTTTGATACTGTTCCGGATTCTTCATTACAGAGTCTATTTTCTGTGGCTGTTTGGCTCTGAAACCCTCTTTTATCAATTTCTTTTTCCTACTGAGTTCTAATATGCAGGATATAGCGTATCCTGTACTCACCAGTTATGGCTTTTGAGGTAAAATTTAAAAATGAAACATGGCTTCTCTGAGACTCTGGGAAATTAAGTATATTGATTTGCTTTTACCATGTGCTAAAAAGGCTTTGATTTATCTACCTTTTTAATCTTCAGATCTTGGCACCAAATAGAGGCGACAAGAGAAATGAGGTCGGAAAAGACGGTTTTACTTCTGTCAGACAAACTAGCCAGGGCATTCTTTTAATCCATTTCTGGGCTGTGAAGGGATAAAGGACTGACGGGAATGGACACCCTCTGAATGTCATGACAATGCCCGGGGCTGACAGCAGGCCCCTGGGAAGAAGTCAGAGAAAGGGGCTGTTCAGTTCTAGAACATAGTTTGTGGAGGCACAATGAAGGAAAGACAGTCTGCCCCCAAGTTTCTGCTTCCAAATTTGAGAGGAGCTCTTCTAGGTTAAGCACTTCTTTCTCTGGCTCCTTACTGAGGGGAAAAAAAAATCCAGATATTGAAATAGCTTGTTGTTCGTTAACCCTTGGATGTGAGTTTATTTTTCTGCCTGTGTTTATTTAAACACAGCTATGCCCGTTAGTTTATATATTGTCTGTGGCTGCTGTTACACTGCAGTATAGGACTGAGAAGTTGTAAGAGAGACCACAAGGCTCACAGTGCCCGAAATAGTTATTATCTAGCCTTTTACAGAAAAACTGTGCCGACCTTTGTCCAAAGTTGTGGCCTCTAATACAGTAGCCACTAGTCACACGTGGCTATTCAAATGTACATTTCTTAAATGAAATATAATTTAAAATCCAGTCCCTAATTTGCACCAGCCCCACTTCTAGGGCTTGTTAGTCACCTGTGCCTATCATCTTGGTTGGGGCAGATACAGAATATTTCCATCATGAGTGGGACATATTGGAAAGTAAGAGGTACTTATATATTAATTAGTAAATTATGTTACCATAGTCCTTTATGTTAATCCACTCACACCCAAGCGTATCATGTTGTTTGATCTCTATAACTTTTTTTAATCGAAGATAAAAATCATCTTAGGCCATGGTTACTGAACTCATTGCCTGTCTCTGGGCAGTATGACATGTTTTATTCTATAAATAATCATCCATATGGAATTCTCTTCAGGGTGTTCATGATCTAATTTGTAAAAGTGATTATTTTCTCGAGTCTAAATGCTAGAGGCGTTCTAGCAGTTTCCACATATCTCATTTTACCACGGCATTCGCAGTTTCTTCCTGGCCTCTCGGTGGGAGATAGAAACACTCTGGACTGTGGACTGGATTTCCCTCACTTGGAAGGAAAGTCACTCCAGACCGCAGCCTGAGAACCCTTGGCTGCAGCTGTAAGATGAGGGCAGCAAACTCTTCCAAAAAAAGTGCTGGAGACATAATTGTTGCTACGAGTGAGCCACTTTCCTGAGGAAAGACTTTGGATGCTGGAGGAACCATTGCCCACAGTCTTGGCAAAGGTTTGGCTTTCTTTGAGATAATATGTGATATATTAGAACTGGTAAAGAAGGGGGCGGGACATGGGAAATCCCCTTCTGATCTGCTCTGCGAATCATTTCTGTATTAGTTAGGGCAAAAGGCTAAGTTGCCTTTCGAAGAGATCCAACAGTGCAGTGGTTTAAAAGACAAAGAAGTTTATTCATTTCATATGACAGTCCAAGGTGAATGTCCCAGATGCACTCTGCTCTGTTCCACAGCTATTTCAAGACATAGGTTCCTTCCAAGTCTTTGCTCTCTCCTCTCCCGCCCCCCTGTTCCCTGGAAAAATTGCCACGTGCACGGCTGAAGCTGGTCCACGTTTCAACTTGTGAGAAGGGAAGAAAAGTGTGGAGGAGAAATGCCCACTCCCCGAAGGTCTGGGACCAGCAGCGTCACTCCGCACTCTGTTCGCAGTCCACTGGACTGGCAAAGTCATCTGACTTGAAGGGTGACGGGACCTGGAGTCCGCACTGGCGCTCAGGAGGAAGTGGAAGTAGATTTTGGTAGCCTGATGTCGCTCTCCACTGTCCTTTCCTTTTCTGTTTTTGATACTTTTTTCCTTTCAGACATCAAGACTCCACTCTGCCCCAAAAATATATTTTCTCTTCTTCCCTTCCCTTTTTACTTCTCTCTCTCCCTTTAAAAAAAAAAAAAAGAAGAAAATTCCAAGAATGAAAGTTAAATGGTTTTTGCAATCTTTTTGTTATTGTTTCAAAAAAATGACAAATCCCCAAACACATATACTTGGTAGAAAATGTATTGCATTTTTAGAAGGAACAAACCTTTTGTACACAAATGTTAAACTCTCTAAAATGGGAGCTATTGAGTGTTTGCCTGGAGCGGGGATGGTGTGGGACACTGGCCCCCTCATCATATCTTCAACAGCCAAAAACAGAGGTACAGCCAGAATGGTCTTCAGAGCCAATCAGTTGTGTGTATGTCTCATTACTTTGTTCCCTTCATTCCACTAGAGCAGCTCCAAGTCACAACCAGTGGGGATAATTGACGTTAAAATGCTCAACCCCAAGTGCCCAAGCTTCCCCCAAACAATTGAGGAATTGTTCTAGGACCTGTTGATGCAACAAACCTCACGCTGAGAAGTTTGTCCCGTAATTAGCAAGCAGCAGCTGTCAAGCCCATCAAGTGGTTTTTATGTGATGAAGTGAATGAGACAAAGCAGTTTCTTCTTCTTCTCTGGCAGGGAAGACAGTTGGTTTCTGAGTGGAGCTGACACTTCTGTAAAGGAAACTAAACGAATCTGGCTTCCATTTCACACTCTTGCTTTCTAGATTGATACCAAATCTATGAGTCTCATCATTTGAGCTTGGTTCCCCGGTACTTGGCTGATGGAATGGCAAATTCTTGATGTGGCTCAGGGAAGGTAATAAAGGCTGTGGGTTGTAAGCCCCATCTACTGTGTGCCTGAATGACCCTTAATAATCTCTGGGGATTCTCAAAACGGAGAATGCTTTGCACTTTCTCAACACTGGAAGGAAGTTCAATATGTGATCATTTTGACCTTAACATTGACTTTTTGTATTTGGGGATGTAGAATGATGTAGAATGAAACCAAAGTCAGTGCTAGAAGAACACCATTCACTGTATACTTGTAATTAAAGTCAATGTGAATTTTATCTTTTATTTGCATTTGATGAAAACATACACTTGTAAAGAGACATTGTGGAGTAGTGGAAAGAACAGCAGATGAGGAGGAACTGGGTAGCAGTTATTTAATTTCTGTGGGCCTCAGCTGCCTCACCTGTAAATTGGGACCATTCATTAGATAATCTTTAGAATTTTATCCAACTCCAAATATATGTGGATTGATGGATAGTGTGCTTTACCAAATACAGCAATGTATATAGTAATGTTCTTAAGATGGTTTTAAGTAAACTCTATGTCATTATAGATATATGATAATATATTTGTATGTATGTTTACATGAGCTATGATAAAGCTTTATGGACACGCCAATGCATTAAATATTTTTCTCATATACTTATACCAGTGAGAAATGCAAATGAATTCAAAATATGACTGTCATGTTCCAGAATATATGAGAAAGGAAATTCTTTTACTCAGCATTATATATTGAAATTCATATAATCATTGTTATTAATATCATATACTACGATGATGACTATAAATACTATGAATGAAATATGTAAAAAGCAAAAGTTCAAATTGGTACTTTATGTATGTTAAAGACTGTGATGGAAAATCTTTTAACATAGAAAAATTCTCATTTACTTTAACTCTCACTATAGAGTTAATTCCTAAAAAGCCTTCAGCCAATCTTGTCATTATAGAATTGGGGGGAAATTTATGGTACATAATAGTTCATTGTTTATTATAGTTTCCAAACCATGCCATGCATCTGTTGGTGGTCTTTAAATTGTAACCATGTGAAATGAAATCGGACCACTGGCATCAATAGCACAGTGGCACCTGTAAAATGAATAGAATATGAATATGTATAGGGGAATTTTATTTATATTTACCTCAATTTCAGATTATCTAACAAAAGAGCAGCTGCTACATGACCTCAGATAATATCGTAAAGAAAAATGTCTTATTTAACTTAGAGGTTGATCTAATTTGCAAGTTAGAGAAAGAAAATTTTATTTTTCAATTACTGCAGATGTTATAAACTAGACTATTATAAGTCTTAATGGCAGAGATAAGGTAAATTAATGTGGATAGTTAGGAAATAAGCCCTTCTATTATTCTCTGCCTTTATTTGTTCCATTGTAGTCCCAGTTTATATCACTGCACCTGACACATACATAGAGGGAATTCAATAAATCTTCGTTCAGTGAATAAAGGAACAAATGAATAAATTAGGAAGAGGTTCTTATAATGTTACATTTTGATAAAGCTCTCCCAGACCAAAAAGATGAAGAACTTCTAATTTCTCTGGGGCCTCGGGAATGAAATGTTTTATTGTCATAGAAACATAGCCCATGAATGTTTTCAGTGGTGGAGAGATGCAGATTTCACCTACTTGGTTTTCTTAGAGACGAGACTGCGCTGGAACCTGCATTTCTGTCCTGCATCTCTGCCCCACAGAGATTAATATATTGGGACTGAACGACATTTGTTTGTTCATCTATTATTTCAAAATATTTGCTGAGCACCCATCCTGTGCCAGGCATAGTACTAAGTTCTGGAGATTCAGAAATGAACAATCTAGGTTCTATACTTCTGAGGAGTTCCAACTCTGTCAGGGGAAAGAAACACATAAAAAGACACGGTCTCGAGCAGACTAAATTTGGAACCCAGCTCTGGCCCTTTCTAGCCACGTGACTGTGACTAAATACTGATTCAGTTTCTTCACCTACAGGGTGGATATATTGCTAGTAAACTGCATATTTGAATGCTGACCTCTAGGAATCCCATGTCTGCTGGCTCCTTTCTATTGGGTGAAGATGTTTAAAGAGGGTTAAGGTGTTTGGGTCCCTTCTTGGTGTTCCCCATCACCTGCTCTGCTTGAAGGATTCCAGGCTAGCTTTCTGCTCATTTATATATTGCTACTTTTTGTTGCTTTGCGTAGGATCTGTCTTTCTCATTCCTCTGTGGAAACAGAACATACTCTTGGTATTACTTTCCTAGCCTTCTGTACCTGAAGCAAATGTACCATTCATTGGAAATTTCCAAGATTCTTTTCAATAGTTGCTGGAAGCAAGACTGAAGGAGGGTTTGTGTGTGTGTGTCTGTGTGTTTAAGAGCTGGCTGTGAAAGCAGGCTTCTTTTTGGGTTGTTTTTTGTTTGACCTTTTCCTACAGGTTCGATTTTTTTTAAGCCGCAGTTAATTGTGTTTGTTTGTCTTTGTTGCTGTTGTTGTTATTTTGTCCAAAGGAGAACACTTCAAAAATATTTCAGAAAAAAATAAGACCATTCTAGGGTAGGTGTGAGTGAGGAAGTAGAGAAGACTTATGAGGAGATGGGTTCTCCAGCGCTTTCTCTAAGAATACTGCCTTTAAGGGATGAGGTTGAGTAGTGTGGTAGTTTGAAAAAAGACTGCGAATTTCTTGACACTGATCCCACTGACAGAGAGAGTTTATATCTTGTCTCCTTAAATCCGGGTGGGCTTGTGACTTGCTTATAGGTAATAGAAGACTGCATGATTTTCAAAGCTAGATTGAAAAAGGTGATGAAGCATTCACTTTGATGATCAGAACATTTGCTATTGGAGGTCTGAGCTGGCCATTCTGTGGGGCAGCCCAGACCACAGTGCGAGGGTACAGATCTGTGCTCTGGTTGAGGTCCCAACGGACAGCCAGTGTCAACCTCCAGACATGTGAGTGAAGGTGGCCCCAGGAAATTCCAGTCCCTAGCTATTGAGTCACCCCCAGCAATAGAGCTTTTTTCCAGTTGAGATCCTAGATATTGCTGAGCAGACATAAGCAACTTTCTTTGTACTCTGACCAAATTCCAGACACACAGAATTTATGAGCATGAAGAGATGGTTGTTTTAAGTTGTTAAGTCTTGGGGTAATTTGTTATGCCGCAATAGTAACTGGAACAATGGGGGATGGGAATATGACTGAGGAGAGGGAGGAAGTGACAGCCCTGATGAAGCATTATACTCCCTTTCCCTATGGCACCACATATTCTGCCATGAGTGGTTTTGCCTTAGACAAACACTGGGGCAAAGGAAGAAGATTGGAAATAAGGATCCAGAAGAGGCCTTAGCATCAGTTATAAGGGGAAAGAGAAGGAGATAGAGTGGAAGTTATTGTGGCCAACAGCTCCAGGTAGCTATTTTTAGGCAACCCAACATAAATCCAGTGTCAACAAACCATTGGGTACCTGTTTTTGCAAACTCAGAGATATGTATCATTTTCTAGTCAAGATTTTTCAAAAAGAACATGTCTATATAGACTGTGGAAACAGTTATTCTCTTGAGTATTTGATGATGGAGAGGACCAGCACACAGGGAATACACTGGAAATACTCTATCTAGGTTAGGTCCATGGAACTATAGTAAAGAGAGTGGCTATTGTCCCAATCCAGAGTGGGGCCTAACCATTGAGAGTAAGGAACTTCTGCTCCAGAACCTTCCATCTTGAAGCGCAGCATGGTTCTCACAAGGCATTGAGATACACACTTACACAAGTAAAGAGTACATAGAAGTTTGGTGCTTACTATACTCAGTTTGAAGTTTTCCCCTAGGATATAATTTATAGATTAAAAATAAATAAAATGATCTCAACGGGAGAAGAGAGGCTTCCAACCCAGTAGGTTTCTTAAATCATTCTTATGAATAGACTGTTTTTCTAATTTCTTCCCTAAGTTTGTGTATGATATATTATTACACCAGAATGTGAAACCAGCCAAATGAGCCCCAGGAAAGAAATATTGTTCCAAAGTAAATATAGGAACTTGGTTAATATACATGATCAGATATCTTGCAAGTAAGACACACAATTAAAATATCATTGTATATGAGATTGGGAGTTACAGATTGTATGAGATAGTCCCACCATGCTGAAGCAGAAATTCGATATACTTACTGAGCCTTGAAAAGAATTCCGAGAGAATGGAACTTTGAATCTGTATAGGGAGGAATGATCATGGAGAAATTTGGCTGAAAACTAAGGGACACAGAGGAACAAAAGCAGATCGCAAATCTTTTATGTAGAAGTAAATGTTTAGCAAACCACTGTCCCTGCAGGAAGGAATATAACAAAAGTGGACACGAGGCAGTTCTCAAGTTTAGTTAGCACCAATCAGAACAAAACTACCAGGTTAAATTCTATTAAATATTATAAATATATATATATATATTTAAAAGAATCTTCTCATAGAAAAGAAATTCAGAGTGAAACAGTATTCTACTTATTTTAAGCAAAACAATGAAACTCCACTAGATGAATGAAGGATGAAGAGATATTTTTTAAAACTCATTATAATGCATACATTATTATGCTCATGGAAAAGTACATAATTTAAGAGATGCAAGAATAAGTAGTATTATTTTGATGCTACTAAAAGTAGCATCAGAAAAATAAATAAATGGTAGTGAATTGAATACTGCAAGCCAAGAGACAATAAACTAAACTCCAAGAGAACATCTGTTATTGGGTAGCTTAAAATAAGTCATTGCCCAGGATTGGAAAAAAAATTATTGTAAAGACTTTTTATACTGTGATATTATTTTACTTTAAGAGGCAGTTTAGATAACTTGGGATATATTTAGATAAAAAGTTAGGAAGAGACTAAATGTCTTTGAATAAAGATTATTTGAAGGTACAAAAGGAAATACAAAGATTTCCCTAGAAAATCCAGTGTAACCATGTTTTTTCTTTTTTGCCAGGTCAAAATTAAGGTGAATCCCTCCTTTTATGGGTAATGATCAATGCTGTCCTTTGCTTAATGTAGATGGGACCCTGCTTTCCTGACATTGTGCGTTTTACATATTTAAGGGATGTTAAGGCTTATCTTCTCTAGGGACTTGGCAAATGACTGACACTATAGTCCCTGCAAAGCAGCAAACCCACATCTTAAAGGATCAAAGACTGAAATGGAGCTAATTTCCTACAATGATTCTACAGCCTGGGGAGTTAACTAAGGAAAAGGCTACCTATTGCCATTTATTGAACTAATTAAAAAAAAACCAAACCAAACCTTGGTTTTCATTAAAAGTTTTTTTTCGTTGCTTGCCCTTATTTGTTTTTTTTTGTTGTTTTTTTGTTTTTGCCTTGAAACAACTGTAACCTGATCCTTATCTTTTGAAGGTTGCTAACACTCAGGCTCAGTAAATTTTGTTAACTGGTTTATTAACTTTTCTGATTCTGGGGTAATTCATGTTCAGACTTTCTTATACAGGCTAACATTCATACCATTTTGTAACCTCTGATTTCAGGTTGGATTTTCTTATTATAAACCAACAAAAAGTAGAATTTTTGTTGGAAGAACCTCAAAAAGCTACCTTACCCCAAATCTGCTTTCACGCAAGTGTATTCTAAATCAATAAATGAAGATGCTCTGTCTATAGATTGGGAAGTGACTGAGTTTAGGCCATGGAGTGACTAGTGAGGTCACGATAGGGCAGAGTCTCATGGCCTAGCTTCACAATTCAGAAATCCAGTATTTATCTATTTCAATAATAATCGTGCTCTAGGGAAGATGGCACAAACCCATGATGGAAATTTCCACCAGAATACAGTTATTAGTATTACTTGTATCTGGAGAGTGCGTTTCCGGCGAACTTTGATTGTGGGCTCCTGCGCTACAACAGTGTGCCTTGAAATCTTACAGTCCTTACATTCATCTTTTACAGAAGTTTTTAGAAGATTGAGTTAGGGGACGCCACAGCCAGCCAGTTCTGTCAAAATGTTCTTATATTCTATCTTTCGAGCTGTCGTTGTTTTACTGGTCTTAGTGAAGTGTAAAAATCATAAGACTCCGAATAAAGAGTCCTTTCTAATTTTGACTCATTCAAAGTTCCTAAGTGAAACAGTTTTTCACGAATATCTTCAGTTCTAATAAAGTAGCCCTAGACTCAGAAGTGAGGTTTTCCTAAATATTTGTAAGGGAGAAAGAAAGTTTGTGGGATAGATTTTTATCTGGCTCAGTAAGTACTTTTGAAGTCTTGGGTAAGACTGGACATTTTGTAGGCTTTCTTTTGTGTGTCAGAGAAATTTTCAATAAGCCAGGCAGCTAGATAAAAGAGAAACCCAGACCTATTTGGAGATGAAAGTCTTTAAACAAGGGCATGCCAAATTCATCAGAGAATATCTCCTCAAAGAAAATGTTTGCTTTCTTTTGAAAATTCATTACTATAAAGTCCATTGTACGATTAGGCTTGTTGTGTGATTATTGAGAAACAACTAAACATAATAAATGGGTGCCTCATCAAAGGCATGTTCATGCTGGGTGATCTTTTTTTTATTGCAATTGTGAGATGTATGTATCCCAAGTGGCTGGCTTCCCTATGAAAAGACACAGTTTATACCCATCAGTATTTCTAACTAGGAAAACTCCTGTACAACTATGGTATGGAGAAAAGTTGAGGGTTTTTTTTTTAATTCCTAGAAACACAGAAAATATTTTACATCTGAACTTCAGAAGAAAGATCTGCTCTGTTTTAGGCTCACCAGATTGGCCCTGCCCTTTGATAAATGACAAAATTACCTTGTTAATCAGTACTGAGCAGATCCAGCCCCCGACCCTGCTTGGGCTCTGCTCTGGGCAGGAAGTGGTTTTTCTCCCAGGCCAGATCTCATTTTCATGTTTGAATCTTGTGAGATCTCAAGGCACTAAATCAATGGCTCTTATTCAGTCAGCCCTGAAAGGGAAGCAGTTATCGAAAGGAACACAGGTGACGGCAGGTGACAGAAGATGAAACTCTATGATTATTTTCCGAAGGACCAGCAGGCTCTGAAGTTCGGTGAAGCTTCTTTGACATTACCCCAGATCTTCCTCCTCAAATCCAGTCTGGTGCCAAGCCGTGACTGTCATCAGAATATGACGTGCCATTTTATTCTTGAAACAGAAAAATAAGTGAAAATGTTCACATCCTAGTTACCTAGTCAAATACATATTGAGCTAAAAATAATTGCTTACATTAAAAAGAAAAAAAAATCAGCTCAAGAAGACATGAATATAATGTGCCACTGAAGGAATAGAACCTCAGCAATCGGACATGGAATATTTCAAGAGATGTGTTCTTCTCCCCGCACCCCCAAAAACAAAAAAAGAAAGTCAAACATAGGCACAGAGCTTTCAATATATAGAAAGCATATTTTGATAAAATATACAAAGGAAGGCATGTTATAATAAGAATAAGGGATTGAAAATGAAAAGACCATTTCCTCCAGGAAGGCATCCTGGATTTGGCAAGAATACATTGGATTCCCCCTATCCCCATCATTGCATGTCTTCTGCTGAATCCCGAATATTATAGTAGAGTCTAAAAAAATATACTACATGGACCTTGATTTCAAAGCTTCGGGGAGCTCAGATCCTAACATAGCAGAGGAGCAGAGTTGCAGCATTTTCAAAAGTCAGATAACTATCAGATACAATATATCTAAATAGGTAATCAAATTTCCCTATCAACACAAGGTTAAAGTTTTTTCCCCCTGTACAGAGATACTCTTCCTAATATAACAGGAAAAGTCACAAAGAGTTGTATATAAATCAAGCGTTTGTAACCGCAATCCCATTTTAAGTGTCTTTGCTTCTTAAGAAGAATTCTGTGATGATTCCTTCTTACAGAGAAATATTATTTTCTAATGTGCAAAACTACCTCTAATATGTATGTAAGTATTGGGTTTTTATGTTCAAAAGAAGGCTCCTGTCTACCAAAGCTTTACTGTCTCTCGGGCATGTGATAATTACTTTCTGTTAACTCATTACATTTGGTTCAGTGTAATGTTGGTTTCAGTTTCAACTATGTTTAAGGCACATCTACAAGATGGAGGTGAGATGTTAGAAGCTGTGCATTGCAGGCGCTTGCAAACCAAAAAACCCAGAACATCCAGCTCCCGTGTTTGCTTTCTGTGTGGGTTTCTATATCTGCCTGTGATCAATTCACATACCTTTAGGAACCAAATTTTAATCTAGACACTTTATTATTGAAGAAAACACACACACACACACAATTCAATCATTAGAACAGATGTAACCAAATATACTGATGAACTAATCTTGTCTAGACTGATAACCATACTTTTATAGGATTTCAAAATCAAGATGATTAGTTCAAAAGGCAATAAAATTCAGATCACTGGAAACCAGAAGATACTTGTGCATATTCCTCAGGCATGCAATGAAAACCTGTAGCTCGGTGAGGGGTGCCTTGGAATCACTTGCTTGTAGAGACAGTGGCCTATCATTCCCAGAATGCACTAGGATGAGGTTGGGGGACAGGGAGCAGGGCCTTCTCTGTTTTGGGGAATCTGGGCGTGATGCCAACACCAGGGATCGAGGCCCCTGGTGTCTCTTTGAGTTGAAGCAGGAAATCACCAGATACTTAGCTTCTAAGTGCGTAAGCCATGGAAGCTCCACGTCTGAGTTCTGACATCGTAGAAAGAGGTCTCTAAATCAACGGGAGTTGTTGGTAAGTGGAAGTCATTTTTCTTTACTCTCTGAAGAGTCACAACTGCAGTTTGTCCTTTCAAGGAATACTGGGTAAAATGCATTCTTTTCAATGGAATCTTAAAAAAAATCAAGATCCCTGTGGTAGATATCAGTCATTGGTTTCCAGTTACTCGACCTTTTTACAAGTCTTAAGGAGCCTATAAACTTTGAAAGTTGTAGTAAAATATTTATAGAGCAAGTCAAAGAAAAGTTGGTAGTTGAGGTGAAATTTTGATAACTAAAATTCCTTTTTATCCCTTTGCTTTTTGATTCGTGAGAGTATAGATACCTGGTTTGGTGAAATATCAACCTTTTCACTCCATAGACCTGGAGTGGTATGACTTCACAGCTGCTATATTATTTCATTTTTTTTCTTCCTAGTGTTTACTTTAGAAATCTAAGAGATGATTTTGATAAAAAAAAATGACAGTTGAATTTCATGCCAGTGCCACAGCTGAAATCTCTCAGGTCATTCATTATTCTTTCTGGATTTTCCTGGGAAAAGACCTTGGAGCCACTTTTTCACTGTGCGTGAGACACCCTAGAGTAGCAATTGGTGTTTCAGGTTTTTAGGGGAGATATAAAGTGGAGCCTGACTAGTAAAATCTGCCACCCAGAGCCCCAAGATACTCTTTATTCAAGAAGTCATAGGACCCTCGTGGAATTCCATCTGGAGCAGTCACATTTTGCCTTTGTGCCTTCACTTCCCCGGCCAACACTTAGGATCCTTCTCTTCCTGGCCAGGGTGCGGGGCCTTTTAATAATAGGGTGCTGTTCAACAGCTGCTGCAACACCACGAAACAGTGGGGACTGATTTTAAGCAAAGTAATTGAGGGTTCATAAACATGCACGGAGCAGGAAAATGCCGTTGCATATAAATGTGTGCAATATTATTCCAGGAAAAACATATGAATGTTTTGGAAGTCATAAGGGATTTCCTAAATAACTATGGTGCATGGCCGCCAAGAGGTTTTTTTTGTTTTTTTTTTTTTTGTTTTTTTGCTCAGAGAAAACCCAAGATCATAACGGAAAGTGTGTTACAAGGCAAGAAAAGGTCAAGAACCACTGGCAAAAGCAATGTCTTGTTTGGTTCTACTACTCTAACTCTGGGGGTGAAATCAAGTTCATGTCTCTTTATTCCAAAGTATGATTATAAAGTAACAGAGTAGGGGCCTCGGCAAATACATCTGAATGAATGAATATATCTACATAAGTGGAGCCTTCAAATTAACCATGGTGAAAACTCTAACTACTGTGATATATGTTTGCTTAAACCTTTTCTGAAACGTTGCTGAACCCCTTTTATCTCCTAGATTATTTATTTTTACATTTTTAAATTTTTTCCCTCTAGATTGTGATATGTACTGCGTCTCTGAGAATCTTGAGGTTTTGTACACATTACTATTGTAAAGATTCCCATTTAACATCGCCAATGGTCATTTTCTGGATTTGTGCCCCATATAGAAATGTATCCTGACATAGAGCGAAAATCTAAAAAACATTTGTTGCGTGAGATAGTTGTGACCCACGCAAAAAAGCCACCCAGTTGATTATCTATATTCGCTAGCTCTATTTCAAATGATTTCTGGTTAATTTAAGGGGAATCATTTCATAAAGTATATAAATGTCTAACCAACATACTGTATAATGAAACTAATTAAAAAATAAAAATAATAAAAGGTACTTTCTTGGTATAATGACTTATAACCATTGAGATTATTTTAAAAAGAATGTGCTCTTGGCTCTGGAGATATTTCCAAAATATTGAGAGCTGGGACTGCATCCTTGTGTAGTGATGCCCGGCGGAAAAATAACTTTTTAAAGCAGTAGAACAAATCTTTAAGTTTTGCTGAGAGTTAATAAAGGCTGAGAAATCAACTCACTATCATGGCAGATTTCCTTCATTTGGGGAAATGTCAACAGAAAAGGCATTTTACTTTGTCCAAGAACAATCATTTGTGTAAAGAAAGTCATCATCAATTGACTCTACATTGTTTAGGCTGAGATGTGATGTGTTCTAGTTAATGTAATTGAGTCTAATTTTAGTGGGATATTATTTCTGTAGCCTTGCTGAGTCTGGATTTAGATTTTAGTGTTTGGAATTGTTCTAGGAAGGTGTGTGTGTGTGTGTGTGTGTGTGTGTCCGCGGACACATATTTTGTCAAATTTTTGTTTAAGATCATTGCAAAACTCAAAAGGCAGCTTGACCCTCTCTTGACTTTGCATTGGAGAAAAGACTGGGAAGAAAAATTGAACCATGTTTGGCCATTGCTATCTGGGATAGAGTCCCAGGTGTGGTATTATTAAAACCAGTAGATGGAAATAAACCACTGATTATTGTGATTGGTGTTTGGGGCCATGGAAGCTGCATTGCAGTTGGTGGGTGATTTGAGGGTTCCTCTTGTAGGAAGTGGAAGCTGTCTTTGCCAGTCATTTTAGGGTGAAAATAAGCAGGCCGGCCATTGTAGTCTAGGGCTGCGGGGCTAACTGGATTCAGGAGTGGGAAAGAGATCAGGAGATTAGTTGAGAGGAGGCTGAGCTGGCTCAGCCATGTGAAAGTTAGCCAAGAGCTAAGCAGAACGCCTGAGGTTGGCTTTTACAGCTGTGAACCTCTAGAGCAACCACTTTTAATAAACATGTAATCCCTGAGTTGTGATTGTGTCAACCTGAGTTTTCAGTAAAATGTTAGATCTGACTGTTGTGTTCGCTGGTGTACTTGGTGTGCCCTGCTGTGGGGAGGGCCAGGCAGCTTGGAGAAGCTGGTTTTCAGTGTGCTCAAGGGGTCTTGCAGAGCTTGGGGTCAGGGTGGCTGGAGAAATCATAAGAGGCTCCTGGGGAGATGAATGGCCCATTTAGCATCTCTCAGCAATTCTCCAAAATGTCCATGGACCGGGGAGAAGATAACTCTTGAGTCATGCATTGGGCCTCGTAGTCATGGCAATTTGGATAATTAAGGAAATATGACCTTTTTGGTCATTTTAGGTTGGTGAACTCTGGGAACACATTGATTCTAACTGAAATAAATGTACAGACATCCAAGGTGATTGCTTTGAAGGAAACAGTATTGATATGTCAATAAGATATCTGTTATCTAAGGAAAAAAGTACACTTAAACATTAAACAATTTCATATTTGACATGTATTTAGAGGTTCTCATGACATAGGTAAAATGTCACAATTTAACTGAAATGTTTAGTTTTCAGGGCGCTGTTTGATATTCTCCACTATACCCTTTTTTCCTCTGCCTTGAATATTTTTCACTCCCCCATGTCTATTTCACTAGCATGCCTATTCTGCTGATATTTCCCCAAATGAAGAAAATCTGCCATAATAGTGATTCCTCAGCCTCTATTAACTTTCAGCAAAACTTAAAGATTCCTTCTACTGCTTTAAAGATATTTTTCTGCCAGGCATCGCTGCACAAAGATGCACTCACATGTACCGAAGATGTCTCAGATCGGTCCCTTCTCTCTGTCTCTGCTATCACGCTATCACTAGCTATCATGCTAGCCTGAGTCATCATCTTCTCTCCTTGACCTCTGGTATGTGTCCCCTAATAACTTAGTCCTCACAGGACAGTAGAGAGATCATTTAAAAATGTGAGATCATATCATTTATTGCTGAGAGCTCTCCATGGCTCCCCATGGACTAGGAAAAGGAACCCCAAACAACCCATGTTCTTCCATTTCCAGAAGACTCTGGGGAACCCCTCCCCCACAGGGTCCCCACGTCTCCCCCGTGTCCCTGCCTTACAGCCATGCAGGCCTTTTGCTGTTGCTGTGTTTTCCCTCAGGCACTTGAACCAGCTCTATTCTGCTCAATGGATGGTTCTTTCTTGGGCTTCTGGCACAAGTAGCTCCTTTTCCTCAATCAGATGTCACCTTAGTGTCACCTACTCAGAGATGTCTTCCTTAACCACCCTCCTTCATCCAACATCCTCCTTCCACCCCAGTTCTCTTCTATTACATCACTCTGCTTATTCAGAGAACTTGGCATAATCTCAATGAATTCATTCATTTTTTTGTTTGTCTGTCTCCCAGAGCCTGTCTGTCCTGTTTGCTGTGGTGTCCCTAACACCTAGCACATGGTAATGTTTTAAAATAAGTGCTAAATAAATTAAATGATGAATGTACACATGGACACTAGAAAGGCACAACAGTGGTGTCCATTATAAAATAAAAAGTCTTACTGAGCAAGTGTATACATAATGTGGACTCTAGAAGGAGATAAACACACACACATGCACACTTACACACACACACACACACACACACGGTTCTTCACTTCAGGCTCACTTTGTCCCTTGCGATATATTCAGAGTCTACTTTAGGTGGTATTCACGAGTGTGTCCTCTACCATAGTCAACATGCCCAACCTGCTCCTCAGTGGGCAGTGAGGGTCTTATTTTCCATCCCGCTCCTTGGGTCTCTGCTTCTCTGGGCCGTCAGGGACCCTCTCTCGTGGACCCTCTGTTGTCCTCCGGTGTCTTCAATCTTTCTGGTCCACACTCAGCCCCCTTGCCCACTGATACTCATTGTTCTGTCTCTTCCTGTGCTTGGCCTTCCTATTGAATCCTCAGCCATTTCATTACATCGTTTCCCTGTCTACTCCACTGGATGGGTTGTTAGGAGGATGTGGGTGAAGGACAGTAAATCTCCGGTCTGTGCTCAGGCTCAATCTGTATGGCCTTCAGACTTTTCCAACTGCCAAGGACAACTGCCTCCTCGAAACACTCTTGAGTGTGATTATACTCAGTCTCTTTTGTCCGCTTTAAGCCATATTTCAAAAGACCCCCTAGCGTGACCATTGAGAGGGAAAAATGAATCACACTACACTGACATGAACACAGAGGATAACTACTTTTTTCATTTAAAAAAATCTTCACAAATGTTGACCATTCACATGGTCTTTCATAAATATTGTCTGACACATGCAGAGTACCTGGCAGGCTGAGGGAGTTCGGCAGAGCAGTTTCCCCCTTCCCCCTGGCACCAGGAAGCTGATTTGCCACAATTAGGTCGTGTCTTTTTTTGGTAGGACTGAGCGGGAAATATTGTCAGCAATTTTCTAGCATATAGATTTTCAAACAGGGAGTAGTTTGTGTACCATCTTGTTGTTTGATTGCATTACCAAATCTGAAAATTATCTGGCCTACTTACAGTGATTATTTTAAAATGAAAGACAATTCAAACATATTTTTAATTTGCAGGACTTTTTTTTTTTTTTTTGAGAAAACTGCGTCCTAGGAAGGGATTAAGAAGCAAGAAGCAGGTCTGGAATTTTGCCTGGTTCCTGCTGGCTGGCCCATTCCTGAAGAGCTGGGTGAAGCACCTTATGGAGCCGAAGTGTCCCACATGTGGAAAGAGGTGGGTGGAGGGCCTTGTCGAAGTTGACGTCACAGACACGGCCCTCTTATGTTCTTACGTCCTCATTCCCAGGAACACTAACTTAATAAAAATATTCCTCTCACTCAAACCTCCCATTAACCTTTCTAAGTTGGCTAATGATTAATGTTATTAGCTTCAGGATGGAATGACAAGTCCCTGAGAGGGTATGGCACCCACAAAGGGGAGGGTTGTAAGAACTCTGCAAACCTAGCCTGCTGTCCTCAGTCTGTCTGGGTGTGGAGATAATGGTTTTACCCCCTCCAACAGTGCTTTTTATTGCAGTCATAATTATGCATCTGTTCGGTGAGCACCTGCCCTACTAGAGAGAACCCAAATAACAATGTCAAGTTGACTAGACCTACGCAATGTGTTTGTCACCAATGACGTGGCAACCCCGTGTTTGGGAACCAAAGCCTCCTTGGGCTGGGGAGCAGCCCAATCACAGTTTCTCAGGGTCTTTTCTGATTTCCTTTATCCCAGGCCTGGTTCTATCAGGTTAAACTTTTGCGAGATTGCCATTTCTAAAGGTAATAGCTGAACGGCAATAATTTCATAGCTTTCAACCCGATATGTTTTGTTCTGAATTTTTCTAGAGCAGTGATATAAGTCATGGGTTATAGGTAACAAAAAAGGAGGGTAAACTCAAGTGAGAGAATTTTCAAAGTTAAAGGTAGTACATTTTAAATTCTAAATTGCCCTAGAGGACATTACATGGTTGTTGTACATTTTTGCATTAATTAATTGTTATAATATTTTGCATGCATGTGGTTTTGAACTGCTTCCACTTCTTGGATTGAGACTTTTAAGGTAATAAGCTTGTGGAGTTTCATGTCATTATAATGCCTGAAAATAGGTTTCATGGTATTTTCATGAAGTTCTGAAGGATGAGAAGGTTGTGTTTATAAAATGAATGTTTATAGTCTTAGAAGCCGTTGAGACATTGCAAATAACGAAGGACGACTGCGGTCAGGAAGGCTCGTTTGAATCAATGGTAGGTGTTGTTCAAGACAGCAGAAGTCACTACTTGTCCCAGATGTTTAGTGATGAGTAAGTGAAATGAGAAAGGAAGAACTGCATTGCTTATCTACCACGGAACATGTATTTACATGAATTTTATCTTTCCATCCTCATAAAAATTCACTGGGACAGGCATTATTATCACCATTTTACAGATGCCGGGAGCAGCGTTAAGTGTCAAGGTCTATATCACTAGACATTGGGAGAACCAGAATTTATGCCCAGCTCAGTCTTATTCAAAGCCTCATAATTCCCTTACATCTAGAAAGATTAGGTCGATAACCTGGTTTCTGAGCTGATCTGGTTTTATGCCTTTGGTTCTGGCATACTCAGAAATGCTCTACACTTACGGCACTTTTCTCCCTCACTGTTCCACTCAGCATGTACTTAAGGAGGCCTCCTCCGCCAGTATAAAGCACAGTTTGGCTTGAATTAACATTTTGCCTCCAATCACTGCTGCTCCAGGGTTCCTGCCTTTAGGTATTGCTACTCCTAGGAAAGTTTGGAACTAAGTAGCCAATGAAGTGTATTCTTTTAGTAGTATCTCTGATGGCCTTGTTAGCTGCATTTTCTTGTTAGAAATCTAGGATGAAAAAGATTTCTAAATCACTTTTGTGCAAGCAAAATGGAACAGCGTTGGAACCTTAAGCCACCAAATTCTTTTCGGATCATGTGATGGCTGTAGGTTGATGAGCCATTAAATCAAGTAACAATTATGCTGGTGCCTGAGAGGGAGGTTGGGAGGGAGGGGAGAAATTGTTTTGATGCTGGCTTTCACTGCTGTGCTGATTCTCAGAGTGACTCAGTTTTAATCAGCTTCCATGGTCAGGGTCATGGATAAATGCCACTTTCACATGTACACACAAGTACTGAACTTGGAAATAATGAGGACTAATGCAGTAATTTAATACATATTAATCTGTTTGCTTACTTATTCTGCATCTGCCACAGCCTATAAACCCCAGCAACCAAGAAGCTGTTAATTCTACCCTGTTGCTGGACACACAACGTAGAGAAATGTCAAAGAGAAAGCATGGAGACTCAGCCTGTCCCGCGACGGTGCGCAGATCCATCACGGCTCACAGCAGAGAGTCCCCTCATTCTGTTTGAGCTTCCATCAGCTGTGAGCACAGAATTTCCTCAGGAAAGGAAAACAGACATATATGAAGTAGCATTCTCTGTACAGTTTTGGCCGTTTGCTCATCAGCTATGACAGGCTCCAGTAGATTTGATTCAATTTAGCCACCGAGTGTAGGGCTTGGCATAGTAGGAGTTCAATAAACATTTGAATGACAAACATTTGCTGGGTTCCTATCCCTGTAATAGCCAGAGATGAAGTGTAAGGCACACTATTTTTAGGGAGATGATGGACATAAATGAAATACAGGAGTCCCCCCTTATCCGTGGTTTCACTTTCCACGGTTTCAGTTATGCACAGTCAACAGCAGTCTGAAAATATTACAGTCGACCCTTGAGCTATATAGGTTTGAACTGCATGGCTCCACCTGTAGGCAGATTATTTTCAATAAATACAGCTGGCCCTTTTCATCTGCAGGTTTCACTCACATCCACAGATTCAAACCACTGTGGATCAAAAGCAGCATTTTCGCATTCCCGATAGCAGGTTCCCAGCCAGAGCGCTAATGCTGTTTTCGATCCGTGGTGGGTTGAGTCTGTGGATGCGAAGGGCCAGTTGTACTAGAGTCAAAAGTTAAATGCAGATTTTTGACTGCACGCCTCCCATCCAGCATTGTTCAACTGCTAATGGAAACGTTCAAAAGTAAACAATTGATACGTTTTAAATTGCATGCTGTTCTGAGTAACGTGATGAAATCTCGCGATGCCTGGTCTGGGACGTGAATCATCCTTTTATATGGTATCTCCTCAGCTGTAGATGCTTCTGGAGTCACTTAGGAGCTCTCTCAGTTGTCAGATCAACTATTTGGTATCTCAGTGGTGATGTTCAAGTCACCTTTAGTTTACTTAATAATGGCCCCAAAGCACAAGAGTAGTGATGCTGGCAATTCGGAGGTGACAGAGAAACTGTAAAGTGCTTCCTTTAAGTAAAAAGGTGAGTACAGAAAAATAAGACATTTGAGAGAGAGAGAGAGAAAGAGAGAGCGAGAGAGAGAGAGAGATACCACATTCACATAACTTTTAGTACAATATATTGTTATAATTATTCTATTTATTCTTAGTTATTGTTGTTAATCTTGTATTGTGACTAATTTATAAATTAAACTTTATCATAGATATGCATATATAGGAAAAAACAGTATACATACGGTTTGATTCAGACATTCACTGGGGGGGTCTTGGAATGCATCCCTTGTGGATAAGGGGGGATTACTATAATTAGACCTGAGATATTTAGAAAGCAATACTAGAAAGATTAAAATTAAATGGATTGAAGATTATCGAAAGCCAGGTTATTTCCTGCAGACCCCAAAGTGGTATCATTTGTCTAGATGGCTGCACTTTTGGGGTTCTCGTTTCATGGACCTGAGCCACAGGCAGAAAGGGTATGCACAGCGGAGTCAGCGTTAGTGGTTTAATGGCTTACCGTATTGCATTCCTCATTTTCACGATAAGGCTAACAATATCTACCTTAAATAATTATTGTAGGAATTAAGGATAAGGTAAGCAAGGCCATGTGTGATGATGCCTGGTGCAGAGCACATGGTAGCTGTTATGGTGGGCGGGACTTGAAATGGATCTCGGAGAGTGATCGGAATTTCGGTAAGTGGAGAGGAAGGATAGTTACCCTCCATGCTGACGTGTAGCGCTCTCATTCATTTACTTTCACAGCTGTGTAGTTTTCCATCATATGAATACTTTATAGTTTATTTGTTTCTTCCCATTTTCCGGCTACTATTAATGATAAGATGTGTTAATTTCCTAGGGCAGCTGTAACATGTTACCACAATTTGGATGACTTTAGACAACAGAAGTTTATTCCTTCACAAAATCAAGGTGTCAGTAGAGCCATGCTCTCCCTGAAAGCTTGAGGGAGAATGTATTCCATGCCTTTCTCTTAGCCTCTAGGGTTGCCAGCACCCCTCAGTGTCCCTTGGCTTGTAGACTCATCCTATGATGCCTCTGCTTCCATTGTCACATGGGGTTCTCCCTGTGTGTTTGTCTCTTTTATCCTCTGCTTACGAGGATAATAGTCATATTGGGTTAAAGGCCTCCCTTTTCCAGTATAACTTTATCTTAACTAAAACAATCTACAGCTGCTTTATTTCCAAATAAGGTCACATTCTGAGGCTCTGAGAGGACATAAATTTTAGGGGGACACTATGCGACCCAGTCCATATGGCTATAAACATTCTTACACCTGCCGCCTGGTGCATCTATGCAAGGTGTCTCGGAGCCACCCCTCTGGTGGATGCTCTGTCACTGAGATCACTGGGTCATAAGGTCAGTGCATCTTCAACTTTACAGGATTAAGCCAAATTGCTTTTCTAGTTAGTTGTGCCAAATTACACTCCCAATAGCAGTGTGTAAAAGCTCCTGTTGCCGTCAGTAAAAAAAAAATTTTTTTTTTTATCGACCTAGTGTTTGTAAAGTGGTACATCTGTATGGCTGAACTGCTTTTCTCTGATTGATACTCCTCATTCATTTCCTCCTTTACCCACTCAGATCTTTTGCCTGTTTGCTTTTGGGTTGCTTGTCTTAGCCTTAACTTTTGGGAGGAATTCTTTGTCAGTTATAATCATTGTAAATATTATCTTCCAGTTCATGACCTGTGTTTTCACTCGCTTTATGGGGTCTTTTGCTGAAAACAGTTCTCAATCTGAGTCATGCAAAAATTGTCAGTCCTTTTCTTTAATGCTGGGTTTTTTTGTATCTTAAAAACCCCTCTCTCTACTTTGAATCCATAAAGACCTTTCTTCTTATTCTCTTCTCACATTTTAATGTTTTGCCTTTCACATTTAAGTCTATAAGCCACCAGGAAGTGATTTTTATGAATGGTGTGAAATCAGGATCCAATTTTATTTTGTTTTTCTAAGTAGAGAACCAATGATCTCTCCATCACTTTTCCTTTCCACACTGATCTTCAGTATCGCCCTTGACATTTTAACAAATATCCATGCGTGTGAATCTGTTTTGGCCCTCTGGTCGTTTGTTATCTGGTTGGTCTTAAGTTGTTTTCAAATTTTTGCTATTATCAATAATTGTGTGAGCAACAATTTTGCATGTAGATCCTTGGCACATCTGTTTGCTGTTTCTTACAATCAATTTCTAGATGCAATTTTGCTGTATCAAAGAGTAAACACATTTTGGTTTTATTATTTTCCCCCTATGTATAGACATCTTCCTCACCCCCGTACATCTATGTGGATGTTCTTCTTACCTTACTCAGGCTCTGACTCCCTAAATCAGGCTGGTGATTCTCCTGCATGGACGGCCTCCTCACTGCCTCCCAGGCTCCCACAGCCCACCCTGAGCCACTACAGGTCCTCATGGCCCCTCTCCCCACCGTCTGTGGCTTTAAGATAAAGTTAGTCAGGAAGGCAAAGAAAAAGAAGAGAGGAGAACTGTAGGAAGAGAGCAGGTGCATTTAAACTTTTTTTTTTTTTTTTAACCAATACAATGAGAAATCGCTCTCATGAAATCTTCACCAATCCCCACTTCTACCACTTGTGTATCTGGAGGCAAAGGGTCTTTCTTGTTCATTGCTGTATGGTTTGCAAAGCACCCGGTGCATATTAGATGTTTAATAAGAATTTATCAAATGAATGTGCTTCTCAATTTTTTCACCAGCTAGTTTTTATTATTAAAAAAAAAAACCTGTCAATTTATAACTAGAGATTCATAATCTCTAGTCCAGGTAGTGACCCATTGTGGGGTGAAACAGAGCCCAGGATCTGTAAAGTCTTTGGGGGTTCTACCAATCCTTCTCTTCAGTGATGCTTTCCCCATAGTCCAACACACAGCTCTGTGAACTGAATTTCTGCAGTAATCTTGATATACCATGCCAAACAGAATTTATCTCCAAATTTTCTGCTTCCCAAGTGAAATGTAAGACCAAACTGTGCCCAACATGTAACTGGTTCCATAATTATACAACCAGGAATCGATCATCTTTATACCATGGTGGGTGAGAACACCAGCTACCAAATCTAGCAGACCTGAGGTAAATGCTGGCCGCATTATTTGGTAGCTAAGAAACCTTGTGAAGTTTACCCTCCTTCACCCTCAACCATCATTTCCTTATTTGTACGATATGGATTAATAATACCTAACTCTCAGTGTTCTTGGGAGGATAAAATGAGAGATAATGCATACAAAGTGCTTAGCACAATGCCTGGCACATAATAATAATGGCTACAGATTGTTGGGCACTCATAATTATTAGCCTGACCGGATTGCTTAGAATTCTGTTTGCACCGAATTTCTTTATTAACTCAGTGGAGATGGAGACTCACTTTCAGGAATGAGGAAGAAACAGAAAAGCTTTATTTTTAATTTGGTTAAACAAACTGCCTCTTAAAGTTGTTGTTGCTGTTACTATGAGCTTTGACTCCTATAAATTTCTCCTGCCTTGCCTCGGGTAGTGTACCAGGGGGCCAGTAATGACTTCATAAAGACCAGTGTGAGGGTTGGGACCAGGAGCTAACAGACTAATAAGCCTGCCCCGATGCAGGCTGTGCCCATCAAAGCCCCAAATCATCTGTCGTCCATCTCCCCCTCCTCCACGGTTCTGCCTTAAAGCACAGTTCATCAAAAGCCCCTATCCTGGACTTCCTGACACACAGCTAGATGATAATAAAGTATGGCGGGCATAAACAAACTCAAAGACATTGCTTATTAAAGCTGAGACATAACCTACGAAATAAACCCAATAAATGGTCTCCTCGAATGGTAAAATAGATGCTATAAGAAGTTATAAGAGATTTTGTGAGCTGTAACATCCTTAGGAAGAATTTTTTAAAAAGGTGTTTTTTTTCCCCCCACAATCTTTCATCTCTGACTGAAAGAAATAAAAATTCTTCTTCGATGTGACCCCATATCGGTGAGCAAGTCATTAGCGATGCCATCTTTTTCTTTGCCTTAAAGTGAACAGAGAGAGATAAGAAGAAAAAAATTTTTTTCATTAGAAAAGTGATATGACTTCTAGAAATTCTTGGGTAGTTGTTGCTTTGAAGACTAGGCTGACTGAAAACTCATTTTGCTCATCAAAGACTCATTCGGCTTTTCCTCAAGGGCTATAACGAGGATTATGATCAGGTCCTAGAAGTGTGAAAATCAACGATCCTTGGCATCGTATCAGTCTCTACGTTTCTCACAAGATATTTAAGATGAACGGTTAATTCTCACAACTCTGTTCCCACTATGTATGGATGGAGCAGACTTCACTGGAGGTTTAGAAGGAAAGATGGAGGAGAGAATGGCAGGTAGAGCAGTTCTGAAAATGCTCTTCCCTGCTCTTTGTCCCCCAAGTCCTCTCTGAGCTGCCCATCCGCTGGCTCCCTTCTGTCCCCTCCCCTGGCTGCTTCTCATGGCCCCTCTCCTGGATTGTCTGGGAGCTTCACGTTCTTCTCTGACACAGAGCAGTTCAGTACTCTTCAACCAGAACTCTGGGTTTGGCCTCTGAGTCCAGGGTCTAGGCAGGAGCCAGAAACCACACTGGTGATTTTAACAGAGAGAATTCAATATAAAGAACTGTTAATTAGAATACGGCTCTTAACTAGTTAACTGGGATGGCAGAGTACACTGAGGTACACTGAGGATGGCAGAGAGTCCAGGAGGAAGCAATTGCAGGCAGCAGCGACCATCTTCGGGGCTGGGAGAACGAAGGGAAGGGTTTGGAATTACAAAAACATAGACGCTGGAAGGTGGGCCTCGCGGAGCTGATGTCTCTGAGCCTGAGCAGGCGCCTGAGGGACTGAGCCCCAGACTCGTGCTGATGCTGGTGTCTCTGAGGCTGGGGTGCAACAAAGCTGTTTCTGCGTGTGTTGGACAATAGTGGTGTTCAGTGGCCGCTCGGGGAAGGAACTTCCTGTGCTGCGGTGCAGTAGTGTCACTAGGATGGTCCTCAAAGGGGCAGGAGACAGACAGGAAGGAGGGAGTCCCCTTCTCCTCCCCAACCCCGCAATCTCCCTCTTGAGTCCCCCTGGTGGAATCCAACACAGAGCAGAGGGACAAGCAGAAACACCGTCTGCACCATGTGGCCCCCGCATCGCGGAGCCGACCACGGACAGATGCGGAGTGAGCAACCACAGCTTCGTAACTGGCGCACGGACCCGGAGCCATTAGGGTGATCAGCAAAATCACAGGGCTCCGCTGATGCCGTTGTGGTTATGAGTAACAGCGGTTAAGAAAATGCCATCGCACCAGAAGGTTAGAGAAACGAACTTTCACCACTCAGGCTCTCCATTTGGTTACATGCCTCAACTTCCTTCTGTCCTGCTCACCCATCTGCTCACTGGGATTAGATTTAGCTTCCGTAAACACTGATTTTATCATATCGCTTCCCATGTCTTAACAATACTCAATTCTAAATTTATACAATATTTTAGAATCTGCTCTTACGTCACTCAGACTCTCTATTCTCTGCCCCGACCCCTCCGTTTCACCTCCAATTCGCCCTCCACATAATCTACGTCCTAACAGGAGTGCTTCGTCCCATGGAACCATTCCTCTTTCTTCTCCCCAGGCCCACGCATTCTCCTTTGTTTTTGTAATTTGTTTGTTCTTTAATTACTCCACGACTTGTTTGGGATCCATTAAAAGAGAAAAGCTTGCTCCCGGGAAAAGTCTGGAGGCACTGCATTCGCGTGTGATTCTGAGGCTCGCTCCCACACTGCCGGTCCCTGCCATGGACCCTTCAGGGGTCAGGGGTTCTCACATCAGCACCTCCCTACTGAACCTCAGGACCTAGAGGTCTCCTCTCTCCCCAAAGCCACCCCGTCCACCAGCCGGCTACTCAGATTTTCTCTGACTCCGTTTCGTATGCCACAGTTTACCCCTTTGTCATACCAGTATGTAATGGGTGGATTTTATTGACTAATGGTTTCATGTATTGGTGTTTCAGCTTCTCATTTAATGTAAACCCTTTGTGTGTAGGGACCATCTCTCCCTCCCTCCCTCCCTCTCTCCCTCCTCTCCTTTCTTTCTCTCCTGCATCAGGCAGTGTGTGGTTTCACCATAAGAAGCAACAAATAATACATATCTATGGACAGATTTCCATTCAAGAATATTCCTGACACTGGTCATTTGTTTTCGTACTTCCTTGCAATGTGATCTAACTAAATTTATTTTTAAATATTCTACAATTCCTTTTGCTGATCACACAAGCGCCTCTCCTAATTGAGTTAATAGTTTGTTTTTTTTTTAAATCACTATTTCAGAAAACACAAAGTGGTGATTTCTGTCATTATATGTGATGCATCTTTTTCTTAGTCACCAAATGATAAGCACGAAGTGTGTTACTGGATCGAGGCACACATCCGCAGGGGCAGCGTGTCCTCGCTGTGACTGATTTTTCCCCTGCATCTGTCCTGAGCCGTCTCTCCACGCTGAAGTGGACTCCATTTCTCTGCCTCTGCTCTGCAGCCCCGCTCTGGGATCCCTAGAGGGCTCCTCTCATCCTTCATGCTCCTCTCCCTCACTGATTTGTCCCCTCTGCAAATATGTTGTGTCCAGCTGCCTCTGTAACCCCTCAGCCACCCTGCCCAGGCCCAGGCCCCTGCACTTTGTGCACCACGGGGTGTCCCTTTGCCAGGCTTGCTCTGTCCTGTGAGAGGGAAGATGGCACCTTTGAGCAAAGCACCTTAGCAGGCAAGGTGACCACCTGGCAGAATTGTGGGGAGGGACTGGACGGTTGTGGTCATAGGTAGTGCTCAAAGGCAGCAGCGGGAAGGTGTCGCCCCTGACCTTCCATTTCCTTTGGTGCCAGTGTTCTCTCCCTGTCATGAAAACCCAGCTGGCACAGGACTGTGGCGAAACTGGCAGTGCGAAGGGGTGGGCAAAGGCTGGGAAAAGGAAATATTTAAGATATGTCTCCTCTGCCCAGGGTTAGAGCTTCCGGTCTGTATGACCTTGTCTTCTAGGTGCACGTGGCGTTCTCCTGGAGCCTTATGAAAAACCCGCCACAGCCATTTCCACTCTAGGTGGGAGACACCTGGGCTCAGCAACCTCACTATCCATTTGGAGCTGTGTGGGTTGCTCTTGTCCCCAGCTCTGCATAATTTGATTTCCACTTTGCATCTACCCCTGTTTTCATGGCCTGTCTCGCTGCAAACCTTCCTTCTGTAAGGACATTGCTCTGGTCGATGCCCTGGTATCCACCCCACATCATAGGAATAGTCTCGTATCCATCTTGTTTCAGGCCTGTGGACCAACCTCTACCTCTTAGGGAAGGTGTCTTGATGCCTTACGAATGTGACATCTCATCTCCCTCACGGTAATTTCAAGTATAAGTCCCACTTAATGATAAAGTTTTCTGAAACTCAGAGAGGTTAAGTAGCCTGCCCAAGATCACACAGCCGGTATGTGGTAAAGCCAGGCTTCAAATGCTTGACAGTTTGACCTCCAAATGGATGCTGTGTCTCCTCCGTTGAAGATGGCAGCTATATGGAACCTGTGTTACAAGTTCTCCTTTCCCCCAATCTCTCATCTGTGAATGTAGTTAGTGAAAGATAAGAGCACTCTTTCCTGCTGACCGAATCCAGCCTCAGAAGCTTTCTTAACACAGTGCTCCAGAAAGCCACTACCACTTAAATGCAGTTGGAACATGAGACGAAAGCCATTCTGTTTTAGTCGTAGAGGAATGGCGCCGTCGAGTTTGATGAGCCAGGAGGCAGAAGCTACTGCTGTCCAGCCCTTCTTTTCTCCCATGGTTTTTAGGCACGTGTTCTTTCGAGTGAGATCTGAGGCTTGTTCTGGTTACACGTGGAGAGGGAGAAGGGAAGGGTGGCAGAATAACCGCAGAGGAGGACGTTCTCTGGCTTCCAGAGAGCCACTGCCTTCCAGCTCTTGGGGTCCAGGCAGCCCAGATTCCCCTTCAGTGAAACCTGATGCCAGTCAAGCCAGGGAGCCTCTACCCTGATCATCAAAAGCTGGACAGGGAGGAGGTAAGACAGATTCTGGCAAGGGGAGATGAGTAGTCCCCACTGCTAAAACATGCCAGGCCATGAGACAGGCACTGTGGAGGTTCTGGGGAGTGCTCTGAGGATCCCTGGAGTTTGCCCAGTTTGGGGCACATGTCTACTGACTGGGAGTGCAGGGGGCCCATCTCTGTCTCCTGAATCCTCCCCATGGCTGTGTGAGTGTGTGTACAAGTGCAGCCCTGTGGAGATGTGCATGGTACCCGTAACAGGAACTGTAGGGCAACGCAAACACAGCACGTGTGTCAGGCTCAGCCAGGGGAAACAGCGCTGCGGGGCTGGGCTGTGCACTTGTGTGGGAACCTGGGCCCCTAACCTGAGGTTTCCTCAGAGAGAATTAAGTGGAGAAGGAGCAACAGACTTGTGTATTCAGGAGCTCATGTCCCCGGGAGGTCACTGGAAGGCCTTTGCCCAACCACCATTCCATTTCAGGAAATGCTGCCTGACTCCAAATTTAGCACAGCAAAGAGGTCCCTAATATGTAGACACGTCAATCAGGGCAACTGGGCTGAATGCAAGCAAGGTACTCAGCCAGTACTTGGGTTCCCATTCCGATTTGTTAATGTGCTCTGGGACAGACTGTCTTGAGTTCCCAGGTGCAGGAAAAGAGGAAACACCAGAAATGGGGGCTGTGTGGTTTCTCGAAACCAATTTGCTGCAAATATAAGACCTCAAGATTGTGTAAGCTGGGGACCGGGTGTTCCAGAGTTCCAGAGGAGTCAGGAATCAGGACACACGTTTGGAGGAGTCGGATGGACTCTGTCACCTGCCCTCATGATTGCACCCGAATTATTTAGAGTTCTCTGTTTCCTTTATAAGCCCTTGATCAAGTGATTCAGGCTAGCGAGATGCAAACGTGTGTGCCAGGATGTGTGTGTCTGTGTTTTTGGAGGTTATTTATATAACTTCACTCATTTTGTGATTCTCTCAGAAACTAGATATTGTAAATACATATCTCAAATAATTTCATCTATATTCCAGTGCTTAAGGAGAGATTTACTTGCTTACTTATCACCTGTGGTGCCAAGGTAAACAGAAATATGGAGGGTGGACTGGTCCATGGAGGTTTGGAAGAGGATGAGCTGTGAGGACTTTATGTGCAAGAGCTCCTGCCACACTACGCATGATGAGGAGGAGGCCAGTGTGAAATATGCTCCTGGCAGTGAGCTCCTTTGTCTGATAGGACATTGCAAGGTTAACCTTGTTGATGTTCTGCTGTGATGCCCTCTACTTCAGATGAAAGTTTACATGTCCTTAAGGAAAGAACATTGTGTCAGAAAGTTGTCCTGATGTCTCCTGATACCCCTCAGTATCTTCCTAGCTGTGGAAGTTTGACAGAATTCATAACTTTTTGGGGCCTTAATTGCCTTATCAATACACACACACGCATATGTATGTAAATATATACATATACATACACATATTCATCTCACACACGCAAATTATTACCTGAAATTATCGACTCCATTTATGTTCTAATTAGAAATTAAGGTTAAGAAATTTACATATACTTGTGTAATGTAATCACATTATCAATGTTTTGTGGGAATTGTGACAATAGCTGATCATGGTTGATGAGAGAAATCCAAGTCTCTAATGAGCAACATTCCTAAATGTTCTTTCCCTTTAAAAACTTACCAGTGGCCAGTAAGCTAATGGAGTGTGAGTAGAACATTTGCCTTGGAATCCTGCTCTCTAACTTCTAGGGCAAAGTTGTTTGCTCTCGGTCTGGGAAGGACTGGACCCAGGTGTTTGCGAGCATCGACTATGGAGTCTGGTGAACCTGAAGTCAAATCCTGTTTTTGCTGCTAATAGCAGTGTGACTGGGGCAAGTCACTTAACCTATCCGACCTTATCTATGACATGTAGATAATAACACTTAGTCACACTGTCTCCTGGATGGTGCCATCTCTGGTTGTGGTTTCTGCAAATACGGGGCAAGCTGGGCCCCTAAATGTGGTGGAATGGAAGCGTGCCAATGACTCAGGTCCCTGATGACATTGTTAAGCCACGGAATTAACCAACCTTGAAGCCACTCGGCCTCCATGTCCTTCCCGATATAGGACATAATATGACTCCTTATCAGTTTAAGTCCATTGAATTGGTGTTTTCTGTTCATTTCAGCAAGAGGCTTCTTAACTAAAACAATCAAAAATAGCGTTAACTTCATCTTAAATGAAATTAAGACCTTTCTACAACCAAAATCACCAACTATGTAGAAAAGTTTGCTTTGTAAATATAGTAACATCCAGACCAAATCCGAGGAGGATGCCTAGGTAACATTTAGGAGATAACAATGGAAGAGAGTCACAAAGGATGGACTTACAAGGAGAGGGATCACAGAGGCAGCTCTCGTCACTGTCATTTCAGGGAACTCTTACAGGATTTGGATCAGGAGAGTGACATGTTGGAAAGTTTTCACAGTTTTTGCTTGTGAACTGTTGGAGTGTGAGGAATAGACAGGAGTGAGTGAAGATTTTCCCAGGGATGTTGCAATAGTCCAGTGAGAAACAATGTGGGTTTTAACTGTTTTATGCCCATGGGAACACAGGAGAAGGAGATTGAAGATTTGGTGCAATGAGTGAGAATATAACTGAAGCTTTAAAATGAATACAGGAAATAATGTATCATAGAAGGAGAAAGGAGAGAGAGAAGGAAGCAGTCATCACCATTATTGCCACCACCAATAATAATGTCAGTACCAAGTGGCGAGGACTTGCCATGTGCCAGGCACTGTCAGACTGTTCATGTATATTTTCCCATTTAATCCTCACAAGAAATCTGTGACACAAACCCTCCTATGACCCCTATTTTCTGAGGAGGGAACCTAGATGTCAGAGAGTTCAAATCCCACCTAGAACTCAGATGCTGACTGGTCCTCAAGCCTATTTGTTTAGCCGCAGGATAATCCCCTGATACACAGTGATGCAGGATGGCAAACATGAAAGACAGCTGTTGGCAAGTAGGAAGTCACTGGAGAGCCAAGTTTCAGGTAAAGGACGCGTTGAAGTGGAAAGGAAGTGATAGAGGACAGTTGGTAAAGGGACCAGTCTTTGAAGAAGCCTAGGTATGAAGATCAGTGGTCTATCCTAGAGGCTAGACAAGGTCATGGAAAGATATTTTTTTCCATTGGAAGTCATGAGAATTGCTACTCTATTGATTAATCATAACCAGAGTGATTCGGGGGTTATATGTAGAAAGAGTTCACCCTGATGCCACTTAGAAATCAAAATGTTTTTATCCCCCAAAGCAAATTTGTTTTCCATTTCATATTGAATTCTAAATAAAAGATCCAGTAATTCTAAGTCTGGGAAGTCAGGACAGCTGCTGGTCAAGTAAAACTTGGAATGACACCCTCTGCCTTCTCATAGATGTTAAATGACCATCCTCTGGTTAAACAAATAGTTATCTAACCAAACTGGTAATAGAAGAGGAGGGTAAGTAGAGGGTATGCTTTCCAATTAAACAGGAGTTTTCAACATGAGGATGTAAATAACTAAATAATTATACTTCCTCAAAGCATTGTTATACTTGTCCTTTAAGAAGGCAGAACTTACGGTTTCTTTGTTGATGAAACACATTTTGTTTTAGAGGTAAGTTTCTCAAAGCCAGAGACTAGGTCTTTGGCTCTTTTATGGCTATAATAATCATTATTGCTGTTCATGAAATATTTCTGATTCTCTCCCCTACTGGCCGCATGATAGGATTCCATTTCCTGCTTCCTCGTGAGTGAGTGGAGCCCATTAGTTACGATAGAAAACTACACGTGTCGCTTCTGTGCTAGAAGCTGTAATTTCTTGTCTGAGATCCTCAGAGTTTTTCTCCCTTGCCCCCAGCATGGCTACCAATAATATTCAAGATGGTGGCTGCTTTGTCCACCTGGATACCTGGATATTTATGAAGAACAGACTCCTCCTTCTACCACTTCTCACCTTCCACTCCCCAAGCCTCCTGCCAACTCTTAATAGACATGTGGCATAAGTGAGAAATAAACTTTGGTACCTTTAAGCCACCTCAAATTTGAAGTCATAACCACAGCATAATCTCAACTAATACAATGCAAGACCCAACCCCTGTTTCAGGTACGTATTACATCTGTATTATTCAATATACTCTGAGGGCCACTAGACCATTAGCACCTCGAGGGTAGACATGGCATGGTATTTATTTTGTATTTCTGGCATCTAGCAAAGATACACAATGTTTCTTAATGAAAGTCATTGGATGAATGCTAACATACCTGACGAGATGGAGAAACATGAAGAGAATGAGTAACAGAAAACCAATGTTTCTTTTAAATTTTATTTAAGCTAACAGTTTCAGCTTCTTCTCTTACCATTGTCCTCAAGAGAACATCTTTCAAAACTAAAATGTCATCATATATATTTCCTCTGTCTCTGCACAGTCTCTTGCGGAATCATAGTAAATTGCAGAAAAATAATCTTTGGTAATAGAGAGGGAGAGAAACTGGTTACTACGTGTTTGAGAATCAGTTATGTTCAAAACAAAGGTGTATTTTGGATACTAAGAACGCCTTCCAGATCCATTTTGGAAATAGAAGGTCTAGTCTTATAGACGGTGGTCTCAAATATTGCATCTCAAATATTGACCACTCACAGCTACCCCGTAACTTATTAAGTTATAATTCATTTTTTCTATATTTCTATCAGATCAGGATCACTAATTTGATTGATTAGGAGATAATCAGTAACACTATATCAAATGGCTGTATTTCTAGGCAAAGTTAAGAATCATTTTAGTTAACTTATACAGGCAGAATGCAGTTTCTAGGGAGCTTTCTGAAATATTGACAGTAACTTGAAGGTTCTCCATTACTCCCTTTGAGTCAAAGCCTAGAAATTGCTGCAGTTCATTCCTTTGCTTCGCTGAGGCCCCTGGCTATGGTACCTAAATAGCTATACTCTTGCCCCTTGGGCATGTCTCCTTCATTCCTCATACAGAATTGATGACCTTTAATTGTACTATTTTACTTGTTTACTTGGCTATTGTTTAATTTTTCCCTGCTAGAGTGTAAGCTGCACGAGGACAGAAGAGTCATCTTTTCTCTTCACTGCTTTAACTGTGGCACCTAGAACAGTGCCTGGCATGTACTCATCACTCAATACAGGCTCGTTCAATGAAGGAACAAATGAATGAGTGAACGAATTAATCCGTCTATCAATGAATTGCTTGAATCATGGAATTCATACATTGATAGAAGCAGAAGGAAACTTAGCATTCTCTAGTGTAGCACCTTACAGATGAGCACACTGTAGGTCATGCCTGGATCACACACAGGTTTGCGGTTGAGCCAGAACCATGATTCACAGTCTAGTGTTATTTCTATTTCAACACGTAAATGCCTACTGTACAGCTGCTGGAGAGAAGTAGGTTGGGAGAAGGTGGAAACACCTGGAATGGATAAGGGACTGTTGGGAAAAGCGGCCGCCGATACCATCAGCATGTCCTGTCTTCCCACTGCTGCCCATCAGGCCTGTCAGTGAGGGCAATGATGAACGGTATGGGGACTCTGGAGGAGAGGGAGAAACAAGGTATGCTGAGGGCACCAAATGGAGAGGGGGATTAAGAAAGAAGTTGTACTTTTTTCCCCCCTTTCCATCATAAACTAAGCATGCCTTTTCCTTCTTCTTGTGGCTCTTAAAAATTATGAGCCACTGAGTATTTTAAATGGGCTTTCTGTTATGTCATAAATATTCAGACGGGGGATGGTAATTGTTCCTTGTGATTAATTCTGCTTACTTGGGAAAATTGTGCAAGGTTTTCACTGGAGGGTATGTCTTTTATGTTTTAATGTTACTCGTGGATAATGCAATTTGTCCTCAACAGCAATTGAGACAGTGGAGTTAAGTTAAGGGCTTTTGGGGTCTTTATTCTTACGGTGATGTTTAAAAGTACTTAAATTGGATGGTTTATATTACCCCTCCCTGGGCTGAGATGGAGGTTAATTGATGGGGCCCAGGGCCAGAAGTTCTACTGGCCATTCCAGGGGTCTTGTTCTGGGGTTAACAGAGAAAAGCGCCATGTTGAAGGTTACAGCATTTCCCTTTGCTGCTGTTTTAATGATACTTGCCTGCCAGTGTTTTCTCTTTGAAGAACAATTTAATAAACAATCACTGGCGTTTCATGTTGAGGGGGAGATTTGTAATGGCATCATCTCCCCGGGAATTCTTCCCCATCATGTGATTGGATCAAGCCCTTTGCAATGAATACGGGCGAGCGAAGTGCTGGGAGCTCTAAACGCACCACGGTCCCACTGCACGGGATGAAAACGGGCTGGGGATGGGGGTGGGACACTCTTTTCAGGGTGATTCTGGACCCCACTTACATTGCTCTTACTTGAAAAATATTTCCCAAGAAAGATGACCCTGAGCCTGCAGTTGCACTGAGGACACTTAAAGGGAAGGCCCATGGGGCCGTGTGCACACACGAAGTTCTAGAATGTGATATTCAGCCCGCTCTGTACTCTGGGGCAAGAAGGAAGCTGAGCAGCCAAGGGTTGTCATTGTTAGAGGTGCCAATGGAAGCTGGTAGGCTTCACAAAAATGATTACCATCGAATAGTGTTTATTAAGTGCCCACATGAGGAAGACACTGTTCTGGGCGCTCTATGATGCCAGCCTAGACAAGGAGTTGGGTTGGGCATCTCTTTCCTGATTAAAATCACATGTAAATTCATACAGCCAGTGAGGGTGGGCCGCAGGCTCTAGCAAAGGCACTACGTAGGCTTGAGTGGGGTGAGCCTGAGCGTCCACACTGAGCAGTGAGGAGCGGGGCCATTTTCTTGCTTCTCCTGTTCTGTAATTAGCAACGGTGGTGCTCTAGAAATAGCACATAGGAGAGGGGAGCACCCCTGAGGAGACTGTGGCAGACTCCGGTCTGGGGATGGAAAAAACGGTGGCCCTTTGTCGACACAGAGTACAGCCTCTCTCTGTGAGGCCACAGAGGCCAACATGGCTTGTCTCAAAGACCATCACAATGACAGTTTCTATAGGATCACAGGTTGGTAACATTGTAAATGTGGCAACCTGGTTCCTTATTCTTTTTCTTCTGAAAGTGGTAACCTGACATCACTGTTTTGGGCTCCTTCGAGAGCAGGGGGTCTGACTTTTAATGGAGGGGAGGGCTGACTGTGTTCAACACACAAGTACTTCCGGGAAGGGGTGAGGGACACACTGTGGTAGTAACTCACCAATACGGTTGACAGTGGCCATTTCTGTGGTTGTTCTGCTGTAAGTTTCTGCCCCCTGTTTATCTTTTTAAAAATCTCATGACAAAAAAGGGTAGGCTAAGCTTTAGCCAGTGATATATAAAACTTACAATAAAATGATTGCAGAAAAACTAGTATGGCCCCTTGTTGATGGTGGAAATGAGTTCTGACTTGTGGGTATGAAAGCAGATGTCGCCAGTGTGTGTTGGGCGTGGAGCTAGAGCTGCCACTGATCTCTTGAAATAGCTTTGTAGAGTCAGCCTTGAGGTTGTGCGGACAACCCAGCTCTTCCATAGGCTGCCACATAACCCGGAGACTCGAGCATTCTTTGATTTGTCAGACACAGTGTTAGCTGTAGAATAAGGAAGAAAGGTCAGGGCAACCTAACCACCCGCTACTCTCCGACCTTCGTCCACTCCCCTATCTTTATGCCTAACAATACACACTGAGTTTGCCCTTCAAGACTCCAATTAAGTGGAAGAAGAAGAATGATTTTCTCTCTCTATTTTTCTGGGGAGGAATTAATTCTGATTCTGGTGGATTCTTCTATGGCATATTGTATGATAAGTGGCTCATGAACTATGATACACAGAAGACAGGACTGTTGAATGAGGAAGTTCTTAGTACGGTCATAAAGGGCTTAGTTTTCATGGCAAACATGGGCCCAGTATAGTGTAGCATCTGAGAGGTGGTTTCAGAACTATTCATCTGGGTTTCAATCCCATCACTGCCATTTACTGTGTGACCTTAAGCAGAATGCTGACTTCTTCATGCCTCTATTTCTGCATCTGTGAAATGGGCATGATGTCAGAACAGTACTGGGCACATGTCAATACTTGATAAATGCTACTAGTATTCCTTCATAATCCAGAACCTCTCATAGGTGTACTTATTTCCTTCCATCTCACCCCTACCGGTTAAAGTCAACCATAAAAAGAGAAATCTGTGTTGGGCCTGAACATTCTGCCTGAAAATGTTGCACTTACTGGGTTTACTGACAAAATGATCAGTACAAAGCCTCATACCCTTCATAAAAAACAAGCAAACAAGCATATAAAATGTTTCATGTGGATATCCTCTTCTTTGAGGACAGTGAATTCCCATTCCAGGTCAGGTTAATAAAGTTAAAGGGGGAAAAATGTAGGTCTCCATATTTGTCTAGTGAGTTGGAAAAGGCATGAGTTATTCAGATTTATCAAACAAACCAGTAGCTTAAATATAATTTGTACATCTGAAACAGCAGAAAATAATAAAAATACTAACATGTAGGCACCAGCAGAGTGTGTCTGCAGTGTGATCTGGCATCTGTGCATCTAACAAGTTTTCTAGATGATTTTGAGGCACAACTAAGTGACAACCATCGATATGAACAACTCTAAACTTAACATATGATGAGTAGACAGATCACACTGGTTTAGTTAAGCAGAGCTGAACAAAATACCACTAAAGAAATTGCTTTAACATTAAAATAAATTCTTCCTGTTAGTATATCTCATTATAAAATTAATGATTTCTCCCTATCTCTGGAGAGAGATATTTGGCAAAAAGAATTTTGAAGAAATCAGGTATTAAGTGGTTATTGAAACCTAAGAGTCTCAGTTAGACATTGACTCCTGTTGTCAGTCTGGATCCACACATTATTTAACTTAGAAGTCTGTACAGTGCTGTGCAACACTCTCACTAAATATTAATTGAAGCAGAGTAGTGAAACAATTTAGGTAAATTTGCAATTGCCACTGAGCTCTGAACTTAAACGCTTTTCCACAGGGTGCCAGGGAACCCCACCTGCGATGCTCCAGGGGGCTGTTGGTGTAGTGTGGAGTGAGGACCGCCCCTGATGAAGGGCGACGTGCTGGCCCTGCAGGAAGGGGGCACATGCTCATGGACCACGTTCAGCGCATTCCTGCCCTCGCCTGGCGGGAGTCAGAGGCCCATCAGGTTGCTCACCATCTCTCGCTCATCTCTTCCCTGCCACCCTCCTGCTCATCTTCTGGCCTCACAGACTTCAGTAGGAAACTAATTTGCCCTGAAAACTGTGCCCCTTTTAGAGTTCCAAATCCATCTGGTTACACAGTTGTTAGAAAAATTCAGTCAATCAAAAGATAATCCCTTGGCCATGGAAATGAACAGGAGAGTTTCGTGTCATTAAATGCAACAACCAAGAGACTGTCTATGAGAGAAGCTTCTTTGGGAGGTGACGCCTCTGTCCCTGTGAGTCCTGGCTCCTTGTAGGGTTCTTCCAGCACCTTTCAGCCAGTTCGCCCCCGTTAGCTGGAGTCTGCCACCCTCATTAGGTCATGTTTACTAAAGGTGCTTGTTTTCTGTGTCTCCATTCAGTCGGTTACAGGACACCAACAGGACAAAGCATGTTGTAACTGACCACCAATGGAGCTGGCTCTGTTCAGGGATTACGGTTGCCTTGGCAACCAGCCCTGCTGAACTCAGAACTCACCACAGCAAACATGGAATGAATGGCTGGGTCAACACCCCAGATAAAAAGAGGGTTATGCAACTGTTTGCTGAACCCTTGGCAAGATTTTTTTCTGGACATTTCCCAGAATATCCCCATATTCACAAATTCCAAATGAAGAATTCCAATTTAAACCCATAACAAGTATTTCCATTGTTTGTAGAAAAGAGCCGTCGCTGTTGGAAATATAAATTAAGGTCTGTAGAAGATTTGAACTGGGTGTTGCTTCAGTTCAGTAACGGCTAGAAAGCGTGTTTAATGATAAGCTTTCCCTAGACAGGAAACCAGGGAGGCCACTCATGTATTTCTAATGATCTACATAAATAATTTCATCTACTTAGATTCCAAACTTCAGCCATTAAATGGTTTTACTCTCATCTCAGCTCAATAGAGTCTTGAAAATGAATTTTTAAATGCAGAAATAAGCTTTTGAAAAAAATTTTTCAGAGACAGGACGGAGCCTCTCTTCATAGAAAAGCAAATTGGCAAAGAGGACAATTTATTTAAGACAGTGAGTACAAAGGAGCAAGGTTCTGGGATCGCCTAGTTCCCCAAACCATTTAATTCTGTGCAAACAATTAAATGGTAATATAATCCAGGTTTCCAGAGTAGTTTATGTTTATTTCTGTCTCTGACTGGAGGAAAAATATTGCACAGAGTAAGATAGTAGCAGTTGTTATGACTCCTACCTGGCTGTTGGACACAGTTTTCCTCATGATCTTTCTTCTCTGTATTTTCTCCATTCGTGAATTTCTCTTGGGGAATTTTCTTCTCAATTTCTTCCTCCTCCCACTTTTTCTTTCCTTCCCAGTTGAAGCTGGTCTGGTGTTTTAGACAAAGTTGGCATGAGAGTTACACAGTGTCTTAAGCAGCTCAATTCAGATGCCTGAGGTGAGGTCCCTCTTCTTTTCCTCCTGTTTGCTCCTTAAGGTTTAGGTGACATTTCTGACCATACTGTCCCACATCTCTTCAAACTCAGGCTGCACCATTCTCAATAACACTTCGTTCTGTCTTTAACATCCACCTGGGAGAGGGGGATCACTGAAATATCTTGTAGACTTCTTTTATTTTCACTTTTTAAAAATTGCATATGGCCCAGATAAATTATTTTATATAGCGAGGTCATTAAAAACTAAATAATTTCAGGATGTGCTATTATTTCTCATTTTTAGCCTGGATACAGCCTATTCTTTTAGGAAAATTCTGGAGAAAAATAATGAACATAAGTGCAAAAGAATATTTGTTTTTCCTGAAGCAAATATTTTAAATAGCACTTACTATTATTTTTAACTTTTTATTTTGCAAGAATTATTGCAAACTCTGGAGAAATGTACAGGGAGGTTCAGTGCCCCTTCATTCAATCCCTCAAAGTTAACATCTCACATGACCATAGTCTAATATCGAAACCAGGAAATTGACATTGATACAAACCATAGAGTTTATTCAAATGTCATGTTATACATTTACTTGTGTGTGTGTGTGTGTGTGTGTGTTAGTGTAACTATGCAGTTTTGTCACATATGTAGCTTTGTGTAACTACTACCACAAACATGTTACGTAACTGTAACATCACCACATGTCTCCATCTGCTACCCTCTTGTAGTCACATCTACCCTGTCCCCACCCCAGGGCAAACATTAATCTGTTTTCCATCTTTATAATTATTGCACTAATATACGAATGGAATCATGCAATATGTATCCTTTTGAGATTGACTTTTTAACTCATTCAGTATCATTTCCAAGAAAGTCATCATGTTTGTTGCATGTATCAATAATCTACTCCTTTTTATTGCTGAGTAGTGTTCCGTGATACTGAGGTATCATAGCTTGTTCAGCCATTCACCTATCGAAGGACATTTAAATTATTTCTACTTTTTGGCTCTTATGAATAAAGCTGCTATAAATCGCATACAAGTTTCTACATGAAAATAAGTTTTTATTTCTCTGGAATAAATGCACAAGACTATAATTTCTGGGTTGTATGGTAAGTCCAATTTTAATTTCAAAAAACTACAAACTGTTTTCCAGTGTGGTTGTACCATTTACATTTTCACCAGCAATGTAAGAGTAATCCAATTTTTCCACATCATTGCCAGCATTTGGTATTGTAAGTATTTTTAAATTTTACCTCTTTAAATACATATATAATGATATGTCACAGTGATTTTAATTTGAATTTCTCTAATGGCTAACAATATTGAATATCTTTTTATAGCCCTGTTTGCAATCTATATATACTTTTCAGTGAAATATCTGTGCTTGTCTTTTTCCCATGTTCTAATTGGACTTTTTGGGGGGTAATGTTGGGTTTTGGGGGGTAATGTTGGGTTCTATATATATTTTATGTTTGAATCCTCTGTTGGATATATGATTAGCAAATATTTTTTCCTGGTCTGTAAGTTGTCTTTTCATCTTCTTAATAGGATCATTGAAAGAGTAATTTAAAAATTTTGATGAGGTCCAGTTAATAAATATTTTCTTTTATGATGCATGCTTTTGCTGTCAAGTCTAAGAAACCTTTGCCTAGTCTTAGGTCCTAAAGACTTTCTCCTATTTTTTCTAAACATTTTTATATTTTTATGACATATTTAAGTCCATGATGCATTTTGAATTAATTTTTGCATAAGGAATGAGATTTAGGTTGAAGCTTTTTTTTTTTTTTTCTCCTATGGATATCCAATATTTTAATACCATGTTTATAAGAAAGGCTGTCTTTCTTTTCTTTAATTGTTTTGCCCCTTTGTCAATAATTAAATAGGCATATTAGTGTGGGTCTGTTTCTGGGTTCTCTGCTCTGTTCTGATCCATGTAACTATCACTCTCAGTACCACACTGTCTTGATTATTGCAGCTGTATAGTAAACTCTAAACTACAAACCAATCATTCCTCCTTCCTTATTCATTTTCAAAATTGTTATGGCTATTTTAGAGCCTTTCATTTTTCATATAAGTTTAAGAATAAGCTTGCCTATTTATATAAATATTTTTTCCTAAGATTTTGACAGGAATTGCATTAGACCTATAGATCAGTTTGAGCAAAATTGAAAACTTTATTGTGTTGACTCTTCCAATCTATTAACATAGTATATTTTTCCAATTATTTAGGTCTTCTATGACTTTTTTAAATAAAAATTTTGTAATTTTTAGCCCACAGATTTTTTTACGTGTTTTGTTATAATTATATCTAAGTATTTAATTTTCTTTAGAGCAATTGTAAATGGTATTGCACTTTTTATTTTGGTTTGAACTTGTTCATTGTTAGCACATAAAAGTAAAATTGATTTTTGTGTGTTGATCTTGTGTCCTGTGACCTTAATGAACTCATTTATTTGTTCTAGAAGTCTTGTATAGATTAATTCTTGTAGACAATTATCTCATCTTCAAATAGAGATGATTTTCTTTTTTTTTCCATTATAATCTCTATACTTTTTTCCCCCTGCTTCTTGCCTGATTGCACTGGCTAGATCTCCCATTACTACTCTGAATAAAAGTGGTGACAGCAAATATCCTTGTTGCTGATCTTAGGGGGAAAACATCCAGTTTTTCATGATTCAGCATGATGTAAGCTGAAGGATTTTTGTAGATACTCTATGGGCTTGACAAACTTCCCCTCTATTCTTAATTTGTTGAGAGTTTTATTTTAAGGGGGTGTTGAATTTTGTCAAATGATCTTGTTATATCACTTGTTAATATGTTGAATTATATTGATCAATTTTCAAATATTAAACCAGCCTTGCATACCTGAAAGAAATCCCATTCAGTCACAGATACTATTCTTTTTATATATTGCTGGATTGATAATATTTTGTGGAAGATTCCATCTTTAAACTTATGAGATGTATTAATCTGTAGTTTTCCTTTTTTGTTCTTCCTATATTTGTCTGGTTTTGGTATCAGGGCAATATTGACCTCATAAAATAAGTTGGGAAGTGTTTCTTCCTCTTAAATTTTTGGGGAAAGATTGTGTAAAATGACGTGAATTCTTTTAATGTTTGGTAAAAGTCTCCAGTGAAACTATTTTTCAGGAGCTTTGAAACTACAAAGTGAATCCATTTTGTTGTTAAAGGATTCTTTGAGTTATCTACTTCATTTGGGCAGAGTTTGATATTTTGTTGGTTTTGAGGAATTGGTCTCTTTGTTCTAAGTTATTGAATTTATGAGTTCAAAGTGATTCATGTTATTCCTTTATTACCCTTTTAATGGTTGCAGAATCTGTTAGGGTTTCCCTTGTTTTGTTACTGATATTGGTGATATGTATCTTCTCTCTTTTTATCTTTTGTCAGTCTTGCTAGATGTCGAATTTTTCCTAAGGGATGAGCTTTCTACTTCATTAATTTTCTCTATTGTTTTCCTGTTTTTAATTTCATTGATTTCTTCTCATATCTATTATTTCCTTCCTTCTGCTTGCTTTGGGTTTAGTTTGCTTTTCTTCTTTTTTCTAGTTTTTTGAGATAGAATTTAGATTCTTGGATTCTTGATTTGAAACATTTCTTCTTTTCTAATGTAAGCATTTAGGGATAAAGCTCTCTCTTAAAACTGCTTTAGATTCATCTCCAAAATTTTGATATGTTGTATTTTCATTTTCATTCAGTGCCATGAATATTTTAAATTTCCTCTGTATTATTTAAAAGTATGTTGTTTAATTTACATGTGTTTGAAATTTTTCCTGTTGTCTTCCTGTTATTGATTTCTAGTTTATTCTATATATTGTATGGCTTCAATTCTTTTACATTTATTAAATTTGTTTTATAAGTAACAATATGGTCTATCTTGGTGAATGTTCCATGAACTCTTGAAAATAATTTGTATTCTGCTATTTTAAATTCAAGAATGTTCTACAAATGTCAGTTTGATTGATGGTATTATTGAGTTCTGTACACTTGCTGGTATTCTGTCTCATAGTTCTATTAATTGGTGTGAGTGGGATGTCGAAATCTCCAACAATAATTAAGAACTTTATTTCTCTTTTCAGATCTACTCATTTTTTTGTTTCATGCATTTTGAAGCTCTGTTGTTTGGTGCATATGCATTTAGGATTGCATATACATTTAGGATATTCTTGGTGGATTTATTCTTTTATTATGACCCTCTTTTCCATAGTAAACTTTTTTGTTCTAAAGTCTACTTTATTTGATATTCATAGAGCCATTTTTAATTTTTTTGATTAATGCTTGCATGATATATCTTTTTCCATCTTTTTACTTTCAGCCTATGGTGTTACATTGGAACTACATTTCTTATGGACAGCAAGTAGTTGTTCATGGTTTTTAGAATACTCTTTGTCAATCACTATCTTTTAATTGGTATATTTTGATGATTCATATTTAAAGTAATTATTGATATGTTAGGGCTTAAGTCTTCTATTTTATTTTATTTTTTATTCTCTATGTTTCTCATTCCTTTCTTTCCTTTTTTGTTGTCTTAAGTGAAATGCTTAAACATTTTTTAGAATTCTATTTTGATTTATTCATAATGTTTTTGAGTATCTCATTTGTATAGCTTTCTTAGTGATATTACAATATATATGTAATTTATCAAGCCTACTGGTATTGAAGATTTATCATTTAGAGTAGAGTATTGAAAACTTGTTTCCATTTAGGGCCCTTTACTCGCCCCACTTTTAAAAAAATATTTTAAAATATAATTCTTTTCAGCATTGGCTCTCTATACATTATACATCACATAAGATAGTGATGTGTTGCAATTTTTGTTTAAACTATACAATGTGATTTAAGAATATACAAGGTGAAGAATGGTCTGTTATATTTACTCCTAAATTTTACCATTCAGATGTTTTTTTTTTTTTCATTATGAAGGTCCTAGCCTTCTTATGTTATTTCTTTTTATGTGGAGGGCTCTTCTTAGCCATTCTTTAAGAGTAGGTCTAATAGTGATAAGTCCTATTAATTTCCCTTCAATTGAGAATGCCTTATTTTATCCTTTTTTCTTGAAAAAATAGTTTTGTCAGGTAAAGGATTCACAGTGGACAGTTCTTATCATTTAGCATTTGAAAATATTGTGCCACTTCCTTCTGGCTTCCATGGTTTCAAATAAAAAATCTGCCTTAGCTCAAATTGGTGTTCCTCTATAGGTAATATGTCATTTTTCTCTACATGTTACTAAGATTTTTTTCTTTGTCTTTTGTTTTCAGAAGTTTAATTGATGTATTTTGATGGCAATTTCTTTGAGGTTATGCCATTTGGGTTTGATCAAATTCGTGGATCTGTTCACTTAAGTCTTTCACCAAATTTGGGAAGTTTTCAGCCACTATTTCTTTAAATACCTTTTTAGTCTCACACTTTCCACTTGTTTTGGAACTTCAATGATACAAATTTTTTAACTTTTATTTTTTCTCATAAATTCTAAGGACCTATTCATTAAATTTTTTTTAGTTTTCTTTATGAATGAACTCTATTGATCTGTCTTCAGCTTCACTGGTTCTATCCTCTATTATCTCCACTTATCCATTTAATCCATCCAGTACATTTTTATTTTCAGTTACTGTAATTTTTAGTTCTATAATTTCCTTTTGGTTCTTTTAAAAAAATATATTTCCTTGCCAAGATTTTCTATTTTTCAAAAATTCCAGAAAATTTATAGCTGTTTATAGAATCATTTTTATAATGGCTATGTTTAAATCCTGGTAAGATAATCTCATCATCTGATTCATTTCAATGTTGGTGTCAGTCGATTGCCTCTTCTCATTCAAGTTGTGTTTTTCATGGTTCTTTATATGATGAGCGATGTTTGATTGTATCCTGGACATCTTTAATGTTATGTTTGGAGACTTTTGACCTTATTTCAGCTTCTCACACACCGTCACCCTGTTTAGATTTAGGTCCTGGACTATTTTTGTGAGTTACAGTTTCATTGAAAATTTAGCTTTCAGAGCCCTTACAATGTTATTCTGGTTGACTTCATTCTTCTGGCTCTGCTGGGCTCTTACTCAATTCCTGTAGGGCTGCCCAATGCAAATGATGGGTGGTTTGGGAAGCCCTGGGCTTCGTTGGCTGCTGCAGCTGATTGAGCCTGCCACTGCTTTTGGTATGGATTGGAGTGGATCTCTCCACTAGGTCTGTGCTGCCCCCTTCCCCTTTCCTGGATTTTTGCCAGAGAGAGCAAGTCTTTTAATTTGTATATACCTGTGGGTAGTTCCAGTCTGTAGGTTTCTTTGATGCCCATAAAAAGAAGCTACAACAGACTCACTAAGATGTTTCTCCAAGCTTGAGGTCTTTAGCCAGTGCTGCTTCTTTCCACCTTCTGCAATTATTTTATGTTTGTCTGATGAATTAGTTCCAGGATATTTAGGGGTGGAGCAGGGAAAAGTGAGTCTATGGCATCTTGTCCTTGAACTGGACAGAACTTATTATATTTTAAATGATGAAAAAAACTCTCTTTCTTCTAATAAAAGCAATCAATTTTGTTGGTTAAAAAGATCAGAAAATAAAGACAGACAAAAGGGAGAAAAATGAAAGTAAATACCAATTTCTCATAGATATATACATTGTTAACATTTGAATGTACACCCTCCCTGGTCCCTTTCTGTGTATATGCAGTTTTTGAAAGAGTTATAAAGTTTTCTATGTACTTTTACACTGATATATCCTAAATTAATTTACAGCTCAATATATAATCTTGTATTATATTAAGTACTCTTAGTTTGCAAAAGAGACACACAGCTAGGGTACTTAAGTGATGAAAGCTAAGATTAAGATATGGAAGAATCAAAAAAGCTCTCTTTGTAGTTGTTCTGATGTTCTGAGTACCATATTCCAAGAAAAATTGGAACGATGGCTTGTTTTCAGAATACAAGGCCAGCTTAAGGGACCTCCATCTCTAGTGATTGGGTCATTTTATTCTCTTGCGGTAAAGACCTGTTTTTCTCTGCTAATTTTTGCTCTCTTACAGATTCTAAGAGAGAAAATCTGTTTGGATAAGTTTTTACATCATTTAATATGTAGCATGTGTATTGGGCAAAGTCTTGAGCCAAGCGACATGCTAGAAAGCTAGCCTCCAATATGATCATAACAAGTTCACCTTGGTCTCTCATGGCTCAAGCCCAAGTCTAATATATTATGATCTAAGTAGCAGCATTTATATAATAGATTATATGACACTTTATATAAAAAGAACCACCTGCAGTCAATTTTCCCATAAAGGAGTTTTGTGAAGGGAGATACATAGAGAGACACCAGGCCTGTATATTCTACATACGTAGAACATTTGGGTTGCTTTCAATTTTTTTAAGCTTCTGAATTATATTGCAGCAAATACCACCTAATCTTTGCATTGGTTTTTAATATTCTCATTGACATGGGTGACCTTCACAGGTCAAAATACTAACAATACAAATCACAATTGCTAATATGACATATAGACCCTCAAGAGATGTCAGCTAAAGAAATTCACTCATGTTGCTATGTTTTTATAGAATTCTTATGCCTGAATATCACATTATAAAAAGATGAATATATTCCAGTGGAAACTGAAGACCATAGAGCCAAAGTAATGTATCTAAAGGCACATGACTAGACTGGTGAAAATTCTAGGTGTAAATTACAGATCTAGTTACTTCTAGTCCTGATGTCTTGCCCCTATACCATACTACCTTTCTCTTAGAAAAAAGTATTCTCAGAAGAGTCAGGCTGTAATACTGTCTAAAAATCCTTCCTATTTGCACATTTTAGGAAGACTTTCACAAAAAAAGGTAAAACAAAAAAGAGAGTTTTTCTAGTTAACTCTTAAACAAGAATGAATTTGATTAGAAAATTCCATTCTTAAATATTTTAGTAAATTGAAGAATTTCTATAAATAATGATATGTATTTGATGTCTGCTGTATATAAGTCTATTTGTCACAGCTGCTTACGTCCCCTAGCTCTAGAATTCTCCATTTGCTACAACATTAACTCCTCTGGTCATATATATCCAGGAACCCTCAGGAAGCCCATGATGATTATCTCCTCAACTTATTTACCCCAAAGTCTCTACTTGTCGGGAATCTCTGGTACATTGCTTTAGGCATAGAAACTTAATAAATGAAACAAGATTATTGATGTTTTGATATTTTAAATTTGTGTTTAAGGTTTACGTCCTGAAATAAAAAGAAGAAATTTTCTACACATGAGCATGTGTTAATAAGAATCAAATAGTTTGAACAAAACTTCACCTCTGAGAGCTGAAGTTATTGTTAACGAAATTTTCACTTCTCAATTGTTTGGTGTTCTACAGAGTTTCATGTACTGGATGGTGGGAAAATGTGAGGAGCAGCAATCCAGTTTGGCATAGCAACTAATTAAAAAAATATTTGTCAGAGATAGGAGAAGGAGCGGGCGAGGAGAAACTAATATTTTCAGATCACCTAATATGTGCTGGGCACTTTAAATTGTTATCTTACTCAGTTCTCAAAACAACACTTTGGTTCATCAATTTCTTCATCAGTTCATTGTACAAATGGGAAAACTGAGGTTTTGAGAAGCTTTATAATTTCTGAAAGTTCTTTAACTAATAAGTCATCAGGAAAAAAGTAAAACCAAAGTCTGTGGATCCCCAGACTTGTATGTCTCTTTCTACAATATAAACTGCTTCCTGAAATTCTCAGGATTAAAACAGATTGTGTTCTGGAAATCAAGGATATCTCTCTAAATTCATAGGTTATAAATCCACCACAGGGTTCTCTTCAGTTGAGTTCTAATCAGTCCGTTTTTAAAACACATACAGATTGGAAATTTGAGTCTTCAGTGACCTGAGAGCACAATAACCTGGAGCTTGTAGGTTTTTTGTTTTTTTTTTTAAGACTCAAGACTAATGTGCCTCTAAATCCCTCAAAGGCACATTAGTGGGTAATTACAACAAATAAAGTCTAATGGGAGAACCACATCTGTTTTGTTGATTTGGCTTAGAGAAGAATTCTAGGTTAGGAGATTTAGTCAAATTGCTTGACCCTCTTTAGCCACCCCTATCCAAAGCATACCTGCAAGGGATCCATTGTCTGATGGAAAGATCTCTTGACCTCATGTGTGCATAGGAAAAGTACAAGCAGACACATACTGATTCTCATCCTATTTCTGACACAGTGACCTGGCTGATGACTTTAGACAGGCCACACATTTGCCTGACCCTAGAAAGGCCATAGAATGTGCCTAGGAGGAGGAATGTCGTGAATAGATTTTTATCTTTGCTGTCTCCCAAGGGATCCAAAGGGCTTTCCAAATTAACTGGCAAAAGTCCATTTAAGAGAGAGTCTTCTCTGCTTTAACTGCTTCCAAGGTATCTGGTCCAGATGCTAATGGACTGAAACTTTCCAGGTGGCCAATCCTTTATTTTTTGAGAAGTTTGTATAACAAAACTTTCACTTGAGACGCAGAGAACCCATTATTAATTTTTTAATGGATGAAGTAATTGAAAATCTGTTCTTATAAGCTTTCCCTATTATACAATGTAATTTAATCTCTCTGTAGTAAAGACAATATTACATGCTCACTAAAGTCCACTTAATCTTTCTTTTCTTGAGCATGTAAGATTTTCTAGCTTCCTTTCCAGTTAGAGTGAACCATATGACTGGTTCTCACCAATGGGGTATAAACATAAGTGTGGTGATCCATTTCTAGATCTAATCTTAGAAATATTACATCTGAACATATAACCTGTTCTTCTCCTGATTTAGCAACCATGGAAGCCATACACTGAGTTCACCTCAGAAAAGATGGAGGTAGTTTGAATCCCTGAGTTACCACATGGAGGAGAGATGCTCTGTAGAGTTATCTTTTCCATCAGACTTTGCGTGGGTGAGAATCAAACTTTCTTTTGTGTGTGTTAAGCTACTGAGATTTCTGGGTTTATCGATACCATGGGATAGATGATCCTATTCTGAATAATGCATTCTCCTTTCATACATGCTTATACTTTGTGCTTCAACTTGAATCTCACCAAATCTTGGCTTTTTATTGAGAGATTAAAGTTCTTAGTCCAGCAATCCATCTGATGCTTGATTGTCTTCTAGCAGATCCTAGTCAGGAGATTTCATATTCTCTTGTAACAGTGATCTAGAACACCATTGACTTTATACGGTCTCTTTATATTGAGCTATATATCAAATGGTGTCTGATGTGCACTTGGACCATTAAACCAGGCTTCTAACGAACATTTCACTCATCCCCAGCTAACCGCATCTCACCCAGCCCATGGAAGAAAGCCACAAGTGCTAAGGGATATTATAAGCATTTGAACAGGATTCCTAAATTACTATCATTGTGTTTGGGCTTACCCTCTTCACTGGTGCCCCACAACTTTGCAAACATTAAAGTGTCTGCTCTCTACTTCTCATTTAAATTCCTCACTTACCATTTTGGATTTTGGCACTCTGTCATTATTTTTGTTATGTCCGCTGATGGCAGCATCTTCTGTTGTCTCAGGAGAGACTACTCTTGGCCTGATAGAATCTCACTCCACTTCTGTCCTGAGCTTCTTGTAGTTCTCTAGTCTGACTAGTCTAGACCTGACCTCCTCAGCCTCTTCAGATAGAAGTTGGAACAATTTAAGATTAGAACAAAGAACTTATTTTATACAATATCCGGAAATCAAATCTATTAAAACTCATGACAAAAGAGATCTGTCAAGCGAGGATAATTGGTGCTAGCAGAAGCCACCCATCCTGAGAAAATCTTTTTAAAAATAATTGTGCAGAATATTAGGAAATTTTAGTTTCCTTCTCAGAGATCACCTTATACAAGAGGTTGTTTATGAATGAGAAAATTTATATTTATAAAGAGTTAATTTATTATTAAATGAATGTATAAATTCCATGCAATACCAGTGAAAATCCCAAAATTAACTTGTGTGTTAGAAAAGTTATCTATCCTTTTGGTAAAAATAAAACAAAATGAAATAAGATGTTATTTGTACTCACTCATATTGATCAAACATCTAAATGCAAAGAAAATAGAAATGTGAAAGCATAGAAGAAAATAGAGTTAAATATGACTCTCATATTTAGAGCAGGGCAAGCTTTCTTAGTGGAATTCATAAAGTCATAGAAAACATGATAAATTTGTCAATACCAAACAAATAAAAGCAAACAATAACAACTTAAAGCATCTTTAGGATGATGAAAAACATTATAAACAAAGTAAAAGGGTTAAGAAGGAGCCTAGCCAAAATATTTGCAAGATAGATGAAAGATAAAATATTACTTTGAACAACTTCTACATCTTAATAAGAAAACAAAATGAAGATAAAAATGAGCAAAGGAAAGAACAAGTCCATTACAAGAAGATCCTGAAATCTGAAAGCAAATATACAAATGAAAAAATGATTAGAATAATTGGCTTATATCATTTTAAAAATATAATTTGGTAAAAGTTTCAAAGTTGCCCAAATAGTAAATTGTAGAGAATGTGGAAAATGATGAGAGAAGACTGGTATAGCCTCTTAGGAGAACAATTTGGCATTATCAATTAATATGTGCATACCTAAGACCTAGCAATTCCACTCCTTACTATCAACTGTAAAAAATTCTTACAGGTTTGCTCAAGGAATCATGAGCAAAGATTCACTGTAGCATGGTTTATATTAATAAAAGATCGACAACAATCAAAATGGCCATAAATTAGGAGCTAATGCTATGACACGAACTCCAAGATACATTAAAGAGTGTAAAATGTAATTTGAAGAACTATAAGTAATAAGAAAAAATTTATATGCTCTCTGCTCTGCTCCCTGGGTTCAAAATCACAGATGTGGCCTGCCATCACCAGCACCACACTACTACTGCTAGGTCCCCAACCCTTTGGGTCCCAAGTTGTAGATTTTACCCACCATCTGTAGGCTAGGTTGCTATTGCTCCATGTTCTGCCCTGTGGGACCTCTCAGCTTTTATCTGTTTCCACTGGGGCCAAGTCCTAACATGTGTCTTTAATGGAAAAAACCAGGACCAAGCTTCTACTGTTCTGCAACTGCCCTCTGGGTCCTGATTTAGGACTTTGATCCACCATCACAGAGGCCAAGCAGCTGCCACTGCTCTATGCCTTCCCTCCTGGGTCTTGAATTACAGATATGACTTGCCATCACCAGGACCAAGCTGTTGTTGCTTTTTACCCTACTTTCCCAGGCCAGAGTTGAGACTTTGACCCTCTATGCTCAGGGTATGCTGCTGCTACACCTGTACCCTGGCCTCAGGCCACTGCTGCACCCTGTCATCCCAGGACCTATACTACTGCTGTGTCCTCTCTTTCCCTCAACACCCATACCTGAATCACAGTCCAAAGCCCAAGTCACTTGCCACTCTGTGGCAAGTCTCAAAGACCGAGACCCTGGTTCCATGGAAGATCCTCACATGGCTATACTTCAGACACTGGTGCTACCTCCACAGCAAGTTCACGCATGCTCCAGGACACCAGCTCTGCTGCTACTCTGAGTGCCAGTATGCCACACCTGGCACCATGAGGGATCTCCATGACTAGAGCTTCTCACAAACAAAAACTAACAGAAGGACTTCCACAGCCTTTACCATGGAGGACAATAGTAACTCTAGCTTCCACTGCCACCTCAGAATCTTGGCAGTCTTGGCCACTGAAGATTCCTGCAGCATTCACTGACACTGACCTCATTGACAGTTATACAGAGACTGGTGACTATGCTGCTATATCCTCTCTAGAACCGGAGATGCTGCATCTTTTCCATATGGCCCCCTTGAAACCACCTTCAGGTAAAAGTCTTTCTGCACCAAAGACAGTTCAAAAGTCTGGAAAAGGTGAATGCTTTCTCAAATATACAGGCGGCAGTACAAAGACGCTAGAAACATGAAAAAATGAGAAAACATGACACCACTAAGGGAACACAATAATTTTCCAGTAACTGACCCCAAAGAAATGGAGAGCTGTGTGTTACCTGAAAAAAAATTCAAAATAATTATTTTAAGAAACCTCAGCAAAATTTAAGAGAACACAGGTAGCCAACTCAATGAACTCAGGAAAACAATGCATGAAAAAAATGAAAAGTTCAACAAAGAGATAGAATTCATAAAAAAAAGAACCAAACAAATATTCTAGAGCTGAAGAATACAATGAATGGAATGGAAAAAAAAAAAAAATTCAGTAGAGATTTTCAATACTGGTTGCAATTAAGCAGAAGAATCTGTGACTTAAAGACAGATCTCTTGATATTATTCAGTAGGAGAGAAAAAAAGAAATAAATATAAAGAATGAAGAAAGCCTATATGAATTACAAGACACCATCGATAGAAATAATATTTGCACTATGGGAGCAGGAGAGAGCGAAAGGGAAGAAAGCTTATTTAAAGAAACTGAAAACTAAGAGAAATATGGCCAGCTCAAAGATCCCGAAACAGATTCAGATCAAGAAGATCTTCACTGACACAGATTATAATGAAATTCTTAATAATAAAAGAAATAAAAAGAATTTGAAAGCAGCAAAAGAAAAAAGTCTAGTCACATATGAGGAAAGCCTAATAAGGCTCTCAGCAGTAGGTTTTTCATCAGAGATCTTGAACAAGGAGGAAGTAGAATAATATAGTGATTGTGCTAAAAGAAAAAAAATTGCCAAACAGAATAATTTTCCCTGCAAAATAGTCCTTCAGACATGGAAGAGAAATAAAGACTTTCCCTGAAAACAAAAGCTGAGAGAATTTATCACCCCTAGACCTGTATTATAAGAAATGCTAAAGGAAGTTTTTCAAGCTTAAATGAAAAGACATAAATTAGTAACATGAAAACATAGGATAAAATTCACTAGTGATGGTAAATATATAGTAAAATTCAAAATACTCTAATATGCAGTGGTAGTGTATGAAGCACTTTGAACTCTAACATATGTGTTTGAAGACGAAAGTGTTATAGTAACTGTAGATACAATATTTTGTTAATGGACACAATAGAAAAGCATGTAAATTGTGACATCAACAACATAAAATATGGCGGAGCAAGTAGATGTGTAGAACTTCTTTATGAAATTAAAGTTAAGTTGTTATCAGCTTAAAATATACCGTTGTAACTATAAGGTATATTGTGAAAGCCTCATGGTAATAACAAAGCCAAAACCTATAATAGATACATGAATAATAAAGAGGAAAGAATCAAAGCATTCCATTACCAAAAAGAAATCAATTCACAAAGAAAAAGAGGAAAAAGGTACAAAAGAACTATAAAACAATCATAAAACAATTAAGAAAATAGTGATATTAAGTCCTTACCTGTCAATACTTACTCTAAATGCAAATGACTTAAATTAAAATATATAAAGTGGCTGAATGGATTGAAAAAGAAGACCCACTATATGCTGCCCACAAGACACTCACTTAAACTTTGAAGACACTCATAGGCTGAAAGTGAAGTGATATAAAAAGAAATTCTGTGCAAATGGAAACCAAAAGAGAGCAGAGGAAGCTATAATTTTATCAGATAAAGTAGCCTTTAAGTCAAAAACTGTAACAAGAGACAAAGAAGGTCTTTATACAATGATAAAGGGGTCACTTCATCAAGAGGACATAACAATTGTAAATAATTATGTACCAAATATCAGAATATCTAAATATATTAAACAATTATTAATATATCTGAGGGCAAAAAAAAAAAACCAAAAAACAAAACAACAGTGATGTCATAATAGTAGGAAACTTCAACACCCCACATTCAACCATAGAAAGATCGTACGAAGTTAATATGGAAATAATGAACTTAAACTATACTGTAATCCAAACAGACCTAACAGACATATACGGAACAATCCACCCAACAGCAAGAGAGTACACATTCTTCTCAAGCACTCACAGAACATTCTCCAGGATAGATCATATTTTATCCATAAAGCAAGTGTTTACAAATTTAAGACTGAAATTATATCAAGTATCTTTTCTGACCACAATAGTATAAAAGTAGAAATCAATAACAGGAGGAAAACTGGAAAAAGCAAAATATGTGGAAATTAAACAACACACTCCTTAACAAAGAAGAAATCAAAAGGAAAATTTTTTGAAAATCTTGAGAAAAACAAAATGTAAATATACATACTAAAACTTATGGGATGTGCAAAAACAATTCTAAAGGGAAGTTTATAGTAATAAATATCTATATTAAAAAAAAAGAGAAAGATCTCAAATAAATAAACTAACCTTACAGTTCAAGGAACTAGAAAAAGAAGAGCAAATTAAACTCAAAGTTAGTAAGAGAAAGGAAATTATAAAAATTAGAGCAGAAACAAATGAAATAAAGATTAGAAAGACAATAGAAAAGATCAGTGAAACTAATAGCTGGCCTCCTGGAAAGATAAACAAAACTGACAAACAAAATTGATAGGTGACTCAAATAAATAAAATTATAAACAAAAAAGGGGACATTACAACTGATATCACAGATATAGAAAGGATCCCAAGGGAACATTAGATAACTTAGAAGAAATGAATTAATTCCTAGAAATATACAACTTACCAAGACTGAATCACGAAGCAATAGAAAATCTGAACAGAACAATAATGAAGGAGATTGAATTACTAATTGAAAATCTCCCAACGAATAAGCCCAGGCCCAGGTGATTTCACTTCTAAGTTCTTTCAAATATTTAAAGAAAAATTAATACCAATCCTTCTAAACTCTTACAAAAAATTAAGAGGAAAAAATGCTTGCAAACTCATTTTATAATGCTAGTTTTATCCTGATGCTGAAGCCAGGCAAGAACACTACCAGTAAAGGAAATTACAAACCGATATCCTCCATGAAAATAGATGCGAAAGTCCTCAACAAAACATTAGCGAAATGGAATTTAAGAGCACATTAAAATATCACATGCCATGATCAAATGGAATTTACCCCTGGGGTTCAAGGATGGTTCTAAATATGCAAATTAATGAATATGATACACTACATAAACAGAATGAAAGATAAAAATCATATGATCGTTTCAATAGATGTAGAAAAGCATTTGACGAAATTTAATAGCCTTTCATGATAAAAACTCACAACGAATTAGGTATAGCAGAAATATACTTCTACATAATAAAGGCCATATATTAGAAGCTCTCAGCTAGCATCATACTCAGTGGTGAAAAGTTAAAAGCCTTTCCGCTAAGATCAGAAGCAAGACAAAGGTGTCTAGGCTCAACACTTCTATCCAATATAGTCAGGGCAATTACCTATGAAAAAAAATAAAAGGCATCCAAATTGGAAAGGAAGAAGTAAAACAATCTCTGTTTGTATCTTATATGTAGGAAACCCTAAAGATGCCACCAAAAAACTGACAAAACTAATAAATTCAGTAAAGCTGTAGGATACACAATCGACATAAAAATTAGTTGCACTTCTATACACTAACAATGAGCTATCTGAAGGAGAAATTGAGAAAGCAATTCCATTATAGTAGCATCAAAAACAATAAAATACTTAGAAATAAATTTAACCAAGGAGGTGGAAGACTCATACACTGAAAATGGTAAGATATTGGAAAAGAAATCAAAGAGGACACAGATAAATGGAAAGACACCCTGTGTTCATGAGTTGAAAAATTAATATTGTTAAAAAGTTTATGTTACCTAAAGTGATCTACAGATTCAGTTTAATCCTATCAAAATTCCAATGGCATTTTCACAGATATAGAAAAACAATCCTAGAATTTGGATGGAACCAAAAGACTCCCTAATAGCAAAGAGAATTTTGAGAAAAATAAAGCTGGAGCCATCATACTTTCTGATATCAAATTATATTAAAATCCTATAGTAATCAAAACAGTACGGTACTGGCATAAAAAAAAAAAAGGCACATAGATTAGTGGAACAAGCTAGATGGCCCAGAAATTAACCCATGCATATATGTCAATATATACTAAAAGAGCCAAGAATATACATTGTGGAAAAGACAGTCTCTTCAATAAATGATGTTAGGAAAACTAAATATTCACATGCAAAAGAATGAACACCTATCTTACATAATTCACAAAAATTAACTCAAAATGGATTAAAGACTTAAACGTAAGACCTGAAATTGTAAAACTCCTAGAAGGAACCGTAGGCAGTAAGCTCCTTGGCATTGCTGTTGGCAATGTTTTTTTTTTTTTTTTTTTTTTGGATAAGAGACTAAAAGCACAGATAATAAAAGCAAAAATAACAGGTGAGACTACATCGAACTAAGAAGTTTATGCACAGCAAAAGAAACATGCAAAAAATTGAAAAGGCAATTAATAGAATTGGTGAAAATAGTTGTAAACCCTAGAGTCGATAAAGGGTTAATATTGAAAACATATAAAGAATTCAGACAACTCAATAGAAAAAAACAAATAATCCAATTAAAAAACGGACAGATGACCTGAGTAAATGATTTTTTTCCAAAGAAGACTTGGAAATGACAAATAGGTACATGAAAAGGGGCTCAACATCACCAATTATAAGGAAAATACAAATCAAAACCCCTACGAGATATCATCTTGTACCTGTTAGGATGGCTTTTTTTTTTTTTTTTTTTGAAAAAATATATTACAAATGATGGTGAGGGTGTGGAGAAAAGAGAACTCCCTTATATATTGTTGGTGGGAATGTAAATTGGTGCAGCCACTATGGAAAACAGTACGGAGAGTCTTCAAAAAATTAAAAATAGAGCAACCATAGACCCAACGATCCCTCTACTGGGCACACATACGAAAGCAATGACATCAGGATCTTGAAGATATATCGGCGTTCCCATGACTGTTCCAGCATTGTTTACTATAGCTATGGTACAGAAACAACCTAAGTTCTTTGATGGATGAATGTGTACACACACACACACACACACACACACACACACACTGGAATATTATTCATCCATAAAAAGGAAGGAAATTCTGTTCTTTGTGACAACCTAGGTGAAACTCGAGGGCATTATGTTAAGTGAAATACACCTGACAGAGAAAGACAAATATTGCATGGTATCACCAATACATGAGATTTAAAAAAAAAAACAACAAAAAACCAATTTCATAGAAACAGAACAGAAAGGAGGTTGCCAGGGCTGACGGAGAAGGGGAAATGGAGTATGTGGGTCAAAGGGCATACACTTTCAGATATGTTCTGATGATTTAATGCATAGCATGGTGACTATATTTAATAGTACTGTATCGTGTCCTTGCAATATTTGTCGAGAATAGATCTTAAGCATTCCCACCACACACACACACAAGCGTTCGCCATGTGAGGTGATGTATACGATTATCTTGATCTTGGTAATCATTTCACAATGTATACATATACCAAATGTTGTATACTTTATATATAATTATACTTGTCAATTATTCCTCAATAAAGTTGGAAGATAAAAAGAAATCATTATGCAAAATAAAACAGAAAACATAAAGCATAGCTATACATTTAGATACATTTAGATAGACATATATGTAAATATGTAAATGCCTGGAAAGGACAGAAAAGACCCTTCCAAACTGATTCTAAGGGTTACCTCTGGAAAGCTGACTGGGCTTGGATTTGGAGTGATTACAGGAACTTAGCTTTATCTGTATTCTTTGCCTTTCTGTGAAATATAGTCACATAATCGTGCATTTAAGTTTTGTAGAGTTAAAGCTTAGTATAAAAACTTTATTGGAAGTTTGACGGGTATCATGTGAGCCTTAATCCAGGCAAACTGTTGCCCTTGGCAAGGCCAGTATTTAATAAGTACTATCTTGCCTTCTCAGTTTTATCTCAAAACACATAAATAAAGAGTAAAGGAGACAATGATGAAAATTTGGTGTTTGTTATTTCACCCTCCCAGATGTTTAACATTATGAGGTGTCGAGGGCGGGTGTTGGTGTCGCAGTAGAAACCCTCTTAAGCCAATATAATTGGAACTATTAGGGGGTCAGTTATTAAAAATAATAAGGAGAACATTAAAAATGTTGCATATTTACTTTAAAACCATTTTAACTTAAAATCTGTAAATATCTATGTTTATTCACCAAGCTTTCGATGCAGGACTGAGACCTTTGCTCCAATTCTGTGTCCTCTGCTAGGGTGTCCCCATTCTCTTCCTTGCAAAACCCACTTCTGTAAAACATCATGCTTTGCCTTCAGTTTTGCTTTCTTTAAACTAGAACAAAACTTGGAAAACAATCAGAGCGAAGACTCATGTAGATTTCTGCAATTTTTTACCCAACATTTTTAGTTGCCTATTTCTCCCCCAATTGAACAACAATATATGTTTTAGCAACTCACCTTTATACAGCCTTCCAAAATACTCAACTTAGTTTTATAGAAACAACCCTTGTTTGATATTTATTTTCATTAATTTACTTAACACAAAATTAAATTACATAATTATACTAATATATCCACTATAAAAGGTTATTGGTAGCTAATTGAAAAAAAAAAAAAAACTCAATAGTTGGGAAGAGAAGAGGCCAGCACCCAATCTGGGAGCTGGGGCCATTGTCACATTTCTCTTACAGAGCGCATGGGGAGCACCAGGCTTCTCTCTCGAGTTGATCAAGCAGGTTGGTTGGGAAAGCTTCTACACTGTTTGCTGACATTATCACCAGCTCCAAGAATGCCCGAATCCACTGGTCCCAGAGTGTCTGAGGGAGAGATATCTAAGAAAAAGTAACATCACTTCTTACTAGCTGAGTGACTCACTGGTAAAACGAGCTGACATAAGAGCCACAGTCTACCATTTTCCCCCTGTCTGGTGACCTTCATAGCACAGGAGCCCAGTCCAGGGACCAGCGCACATCCAGGCCTGGATGAAGGAGGGCTGCTGGACCTCCAACAGGCTTTGAATCTGCTTATTAACCCAACTTATTAACCCTTACTTTTGGAGAAAATATGGAGCCAAATAGCTTGCAGAGTAGATTAACCAGCCCAAACTTATTTTTCTTTTATACACACCCAAACACACACACACACACACACACACACACACACACACACACACCCCTATACTTTTTCTTAATAAATGTAAAACACACAAACAAAAAAACTTTCTTACTACTTGCCCTTCTGCTCCTGCTCTGAAAGTCTAAGAAAGGAATGATATGTAAGGTTCAGTAGAAGCCTATGAACAATATCATTATCCAAGAGGGACCCATTGTTTCCCAGGGAGTGAGAACAGGATAGTTAGTCTCTCATGGAGAAATTATAAGCAGCTAATTTAGTTTCCTTTTGGTCTGAGAAATCCATGATCTTTTTAACCCAGTGTGGAATGGACCAAGAGTGTGGCAATGGTTGCACTGGATCATCATCTGAACTGTGGCCTTCGGAGCTGAGGGAACATTTTCCCACTAAGGGACTTGGCACGAGTGTTGCCCGTGTGACAGATGGAGAGACCACAAAAAGTTGATCATTGCAGAGAATCTCCATAAACTTAGGAAAGTTATTTCAACACAAATCTGACCATATCTCAAATATTGAGGTTACTTCTGTTAAAAAAAAATGATTAAACAATTTAGGCGATACAACCAAACTTTATTTAACACTTCATGAAGGAGACAGCCTCCATTCGGAGCACTGCAAAATGGGGACAGCAAGCTTTTATAGGATGATAAATAAAGAGCAAGGAAGAGAAATATAAAAAATATCTGATTGGCAGGGTCCACATAGACACCTTGTTTGGGGAGAGAAAACGCAGAGTTCTCTTGGCGTTTGAGATTGACTGACTGAATATACTGTGTTTCTGGTCAAGTGGAGTATTTACAGGGACAGGAAAGTCATCTAAGTTTCAGTTCGCCGACGTGACACCCCTGATAGGAGTGGCGCCATCTTGGGCCTAGAAATTTATTTCAACGCTTCTCTTTTTTCTACATCATCCTTTCTTTTCTAAGAAGGAAAAATATCCCCACTCCTCTTCCATTTGTGCTCTCAGATGCTTATTCTTTGGCTGCTCTGAGACCACAGTTAAGATCTCTGAAGCTCTTCCTAGCATTCTGCAAGACAGCCAGTATTCTTTTTAGTTTGAAATGGAAGAAGAGATATGAAAGCCTCAGTGTTCAGCATGTGGTTCTGGAGCCTTGGCCTCAGTACCTGGCCTGATGGAAGTTGATTTGTCAGTTGTTCTGCAGGAGCCTAAGTATATTTGCAATGTGAAAACTCTAAGGCAAACGAATGCCATTCAGACATCTGGAGTCTGGCTGTCACTGCCCACAGAGCTGACTCCCCTGGCTTAGATCAGAATTGATGGTGGAGAGAAATGCTTAACGGGAATGACTCAGTAGGGGCTGATGATAAATTGAGAAAACTCAGTCTGAATACCCCTATAAGAAAAATGTCAGCTTCCTTGGTAAGGACAGTTGTTCAAAGGAATAGCTTATCCACCCATGACCCATTCACACTCTTAATTGGTTGATTTCTAAACTAAGCACTTGTCTGAGACAAGAGGTAGGATTGATAAATAAGACATTTTCTCTTCACAAGAAACCTACAATCTCAATCTGGAAGGGTAATGTAAGACATATGCATTCAAGAGAGCGATTTAGATTGAGGGGGATAAATATCACAAGAGGCACAAATGTAAGGCTGCAAGAGTTTTGAGGAGAAAGAAATGCATTCCTTGGGCACCTACTGTGTGCTGGACACTGTAATGACATGCGTAGTTTCAGAGCTGAACCCTCGTTCAGCTCCGATGGCGTCCTTCTGGAAGCTCATCACCATCACAAAGCAAACAGAGCGGTCGATAGAAGCTCTTGTTTCTCAATTCTGTCCCATGACTGGGCTCTAAAGCTGTTTTTCAGGGGACTGAATTTGAACTTTTAAATATATTATAAAAAATCCCCATAAATTTTTGTACTTATGGCCTTTTATGGTTTATTGCTGATGACTTTCACATGTGTATTTAATGAGATGTGGAAATAATCTTTAAAAAATGTTGGAAATGAAGGAATAACAGTAGATGAACAAAAAAACCTTTGGTTGGTTTTTTTTTTTTTTTGGTTGCCTTGCTACTGCAGATTTAGATAAGTCCAAACCATGACACTGACTTATTGTGACTGATACAAAATTTTCCAATGCTATCTACAGGGGTCAGTGATGTGACTCTGGTACTAAAATCTTTAAGCCCAATTGAAAGGAGAACTGAATAATCATCAATTGCATGAGAAGAAAAGTCTAGAAGTGGTTCTCCACCTTGGCTGCTATTAAAAAAATGTGTCCCAGGGTGTCCCTGGCCACAGCTCTGGCCAATTAGATCAAAATCTGTCATGGTGGGATAGGTCTGCAGTATTTTTTAAAGCTCCAAGGGATCCCAATGTGGAATGAACGTTAAGGAATACCTCTAGACAGATGATATTTAAGCTCTACTCTGCACATGGATCTCTGCATTTCTCCCCAACTCCAAGGAGATGCTAGTGCTGCTGGTACGTGGAGCACTCTGTGTAGCCAGAATGTAAGTGAATCATTTCTCAGAGTGAGGTGCGGACCCTTTAGTCAGAATTACCGGGGCAGGTGGTGGAGAGAGCTTGCTAAATAGCAAATTCCTACACCCCACCATAAACTCCCTCAGTTAGAATCTCTGGGGGCGGGCTAAAACTAATCAGCTGGGGAGTTGTCTTTTGTTTGTTTGTTTTTTAATGCTCATGTTCACATCTAGTCATTCCATCCTCCCTCTTTCCAGATTGTAACTTAATTGGATTAGGCTGAGGCTCAGGAAATTTTAGTTCATTAAGCTGTCCCGGTTATTTGAGTATACAGTCAGAGCTGAGAACCTGGGGTTAGGACAGCGGTTCCCAAACTATTCTAAATGTTGGAAGCACCTGGAAAACTTAAAAAACTTCTGATGACTTTGTGCCACCCTCAGAGACTGGGGTTTCGTGGGTCTAGGTCAAAGGTGACTCCAATGTGCAGACAAGCTTGGGCACCACTGGGTTAGGGCAGCTGCACCTGAGCCCATTGTCTGGGAAGTTCTTTATGCATGTTAAAGTGTGCGAGCCTTACTCTGGAAGGAAAGTCAATGTCAACTCTTTCGTTAGTGTAAAGGGGAAACCGCCTGCAAGGACCAGTGAAAATTCCATGAGCAGGCTTAGAACTGTGTTACGAAATCTACAAGCATGTGTTTGATTCACTGGATGTAGGAGGAGGCAGGTAAACAACAGAAAGATAAGATAGAAGGAAAAATAATACACATATTCTAACCCTTTCAAAGGGATTTACTACAATATGCTTGTATGGCATAGCTGTTAGATTACTAGAATTTATTGGTATGTTAGAAGTGCTTCCTCATTATCCAAGGGTTGTAGGTACCAAGACTCCTAGTGGATGACTTAAGCCACAAACAATACTTAACCCTATATATATATTATGTTTATTCCTATATATACATACCTATAATAAAGTTTAATTGATAAATTAGGCACAGTAAGAGATCAATAACAAATACTAATAATATAGAACAATTATAACAATATACTGTAATAAAAGTTATATATACACACTCTCTCTCTCTCTCTTTCTCTCTCTCATATAAACAATCTGATAACCACGTGGGCCACTAAGTGACTAACAGGCGGGGAGTGTACACAATGTGGAGATGCTGGACAAAAGGATGATTCAAACCATCTCCACAATGTGGAGATGCTGGACAAAAGGATGATTCAAATCTCTGTCCAGAGATGGATGATGTGAGATTTTTATCACACTACTCAAAATGGCACACAATTTAAAATTTATTTCTGGAATTTTTCATTTACAGTTGACTCTTGAACAACATGGGGATTAGGGGTGCTGACCGCTACACAGACAAACATTCGTGTACAACTTTTGACTCTACAGTCTGCAAATTCAACCAACCACAGATGGAAAACAGTATGTTGCATTCGTGGCTGGGAATCCACAGTTGGGAATCTGCTGTTGGGAATGTGAAAATACTGTTTATGACCCGTGGTTGGTTGAATCTGTGGATATAAAACAGGTGGATTCAAAGGGTCACTCTATTTATTGAAAAAATTCCTGTATAAGTGGACTCATGCAGTTCAAACCCTTGTTGTTCAAGGGTCAACTGTAACATTTTTAGACCGCAGTTGACAGTGGGTAACTGAAACTATGGAAAGCCAAACCGCGGATAAGGAAAACTTCTGTAATACAGAAAGCATCTGATTGTAAGTAGATGCTTGTATTCTTTTATGAGTTACCTTTTCAATCATCAGATTGAAGATTCATGATCTTCAGTGGTTACATGTATTTGTTTTAGTGAAGAGGTCTGTTTTTAGAGAAAAATGAGGCCATAAAAACTGTGGTCTATATCTACTGTTTCCAAGTGCCCAGCAGATCTTATGCACTTCCTCTGGACAAATACTCCATATTTCGAACTAGTTATTTTGCTTGGGGGTTAAAAGGTACACTTGAGTTATGTGGCCAGCCTTGTGTCATGGAACCTGAACTTATTCCCTCAATACCAAACCTCAGTCAGGCTTCTTAGAATTCTCTAGGATTTCTCGAACCAGAGCTGGTCTCTCTCTTGTTACAAAATGACGTGCCTTGGCCATTTCCTATGGTGTGGAGGGAACCTGCCTGCAGTTGGAGAGGATTAGGCATTAGGCCAATGCAATGAGAGAAGCAGAGTGAGCCTGGGTAGGGGGATACCCCAGTTCTTACTACTCCTGAGGTCCCTGCAGACACCTGGGTGTCAGAACTGTGAGCCATCCTAGTACCATTCCAATAAATTACCTTCTTTGCTTAAGAATGCTTAAATATTGTTTCTGTCACTTACAAGCCAGAATAATGCCGTGTTTGGTATGCCACCACTCCCTTAGTTTATTGCTCTAAATGTACAGAAGGAGTCACCAACCTCCCCCAGTTGGCCTCAAACAACTGGAAAGTCTTGATTACTGAAAATATAGAGCCAGGTCATTGCGGGGCACAGGGAAATTTTTTTTTTTTTCCATCAGTGATGGAAAAGAGGCAAGTGGCTGGAACAAAGGTGAGGTGCTCAAAATCTGAGAAAGGAGAAAAATGCTTATGTAGATACCAAAAAGGAGAAGTAAGTCTGAAGGTTTCCCAAATGCCTACCAAGACATCGGGTTGCATAATGTGGGACCAGAATGATTTACCAAGTGTCACTTGTGCGGCTCACCACACGCTGGGTTTAGTTGGGCTTTTAAGGCAATAATTGCACCAATATTTATATCACGCTTATATTTTATAAAATGTATTCAGAGGTATTGTGTCATTCTCCAGATGAGAAAAATGGCTCAGAAAGAGAGTTAGGCTCCCCCAAGATCCCAACTCCAAAGAATTACAGCCAAGACTCAGACCTTGGATTTTCTAAGTCCAATCCTATGGCCTTTATAAGTGTGCCACTGTGTCTGCCTCCAAGAAATAGATAATATCACTAGGGAGACATCTGCAATCAACCTACTAGGGAGACCTTTCCAGGAAAATATTTTTCCAATTTTACAATAAAAGCCAATAAGAAAATGGGAATTTCTGCCACTATTAAGTGACAGATGTCTGTTAGACCAGGGGTCCCCAACCCCTGGGCCGCAGACCAGTACCAGCAGGAGGTGAGCGGCAGACAGTCGAGCAAAGCTTCATCTCTATTTGCAGCCACTCCTCAGCACTAGCATCACCACCTCAGCTCCACTTCAGATCATCAGGTGTTAGATTCGCATACAAGCACTGGTCCCTGGTGCCAAAAATGTCGGGTACCTCTGTGTTAGACCGCAGAAGTGAGCAATGACTGTAATAGGAATCTTTAAGTGAGTATTTGTCTCAACAAATCAGTTCACCCGAATTATGTAAAGTCAATGAGGAGCTTTACAACAAGAAAGACCACAAGACAAAGAAATCAAGAATCTGGATTCTAATCCAGTGTCATCATTAGCTGTTTGTATAAACCACAAGCAAGCTTCTTAACGTTCCTAGACCTCAGTTTCTTCATCTGTAAAATGAAAGGGTTGGACTGGATGATCTCCGAGGGCTCTTCCAGCCCTGTAATTCTACGTTATTTACTGGAATGCTCAGAGCAAATATGCTACATTGTGGTTTATAGCTCACTATAATTACAGGGTTCAGAGTCGGAGAGAAGACTAGCTCCTAGAGCAGTTCAACGTCTAATTCCTGTTCAGTCACGTCAGACCAGCTTATTTTTATATACATGAAATTTATGGCTCTGCCCCTTTTTAGAGGAGGAGGCGAGGAAACTTCTGGTAACCTGTCCAGGTGAACAAGGCCAGAAAGCTATAAATAATAAATGAGAATAAGAACCCACAAGGACACCTTCTACTTTTCAAGACACAGTAAATACATAAGCTAAATGGGATACTGATTTTTTTTCCCCAATTACCTTTTGTCAGATGAAGAAGGTAAAGCACAGACAGAGTTACATGATTTGACCAAAGTCTCCTTTTAACAGAGCAGGACTAAGACTCAGGTTTCCTGGTTCTGATTCTAGTAGTCCTTCCAACGGTCATGAAGAATGTGTTTCCTTTGGGAGGGGTCATATTTCATTACATTCTCATTAGCAAAATGCTCTTTTCTGATGACTAGGAAAGGGAGTTGGCAAGCATCACTCCTGTTGACAGGTGCTGGAGAGAGATATATCATTAGGGTGCAAAGGCCACTTTTGAATGTTCTTTCCCACTTTTTCAATATTTACGGAGGTAAAATATAGTTGCATCTTAGGGTCTTCATCAGAGAAGCTGAAATAAAAAGAACTCATTTGGATTTAGAGAGACCTATCATTATTTCAAATTGCATCTGGCCAAAAAGAAATGGGGTTTTCAGAATGTCGTCATCTGCTCTATCCTTTTATTACAAAGCTTGGTTGTAACTCCTGCTGAGTCTTTCATCTGAGTACATTTGCAATTTTGCTCTACATGACTCATCTTAAACTTTATTATCACATTCATTGTAATAATACTGGTTGACAACACTTTAAATAGTTGGCTTCCCATGATACAAGGCAATTAATTTTTATATTGCATCTTTAATACAAAGTATTGAGACAAAGTCTTTAAATATCACACCAAAGAGGTACTGGTTTTGGAGAGTACAGAAATTGGATCTAGACAATATTAGAAAAGTTGAAATGCAGAAATAATGTTAAGAGAGATAGATTAGGATGAATGTAGTTACACATTGGAACGGGATATTGAGAAATGTTGCCTAGGTATTTCTTTCCAGAAACTTCGAAATATTGAATTGTCTGGTGGTTTTTATGACACAGGAGTCACTGTATCTGAAGCTTATTCCTCCTTTTATTTTTCTGGGGAAAAGATTTAAAAACGACAAGACCTAGCTCACAGGGATATTAATAAAAGGGGTTCATAAAAGACAAAGAGTGGGGTTTATAATCATCATGGGTAGAGGGGTATTACAAAAGAGATGGTTAAATCCAGAGAGAACCAGGTTCTCATTGCCTCGAGCTGTCTTGATGGCGGCACAATACTTGCTAAGAGCCCAGGCTGGATGGCAAAGTGCAGAGGTGGAGGCAGATAGAGGCATGCAGGGGGTAATTATACCAAACAGACTGAAAGGCATGTTTGCTACCTCGGAGCTTTCCAAAAAAGGAAGGAAAGAAGTTAGGAGAGTTTGGAGGAGATTTCACTCCGGACTCCAGGACCCTGTATTAGAAGAGATTTGTTGCCTCGACAATGGCATTGATGCTACTAGATGGATTCAGGAAGAAACTGTCTTCTTTCCACTGACATTCCTCCTCTACAGACTTTTCATCAGCCCCCGGCCCTTCTCCCTTCATACTTCTGGTCCCCATGCACTCTCTCAGATTAAGGGTGATCCCATGAGTTCTACAGTTTCATTACAGGACTTGATTTGAACTCCTCTAGTTTCCCCATCTGCTTCCAGGAGAGCATTCATTACCAGCCATTTTAATTTTAAATCTAAGAGAATGTGTTCCTTTACCCAGGGGTATGTGCACTTTCATTTCACGGATAGAGACAGTGGGTAAAAGCTTTGTCTCTTGTGACCTTCTCAGAGTCTCTTAGATGATGGGGCCAAGATGATGATGACCCATTCCACCTGGAGTAAGAACTCTGTTACATAGCTCAGTTGCTTAAAGCTGCTCTGCCGGCCTCCTCCAACAGTGCCAGCTGCCCTGGCATACTTTCTCTGTTTGAGGACAAAGTCACAACTATCCACTCACTCAGCCTCACCCTTTCTTGTGTCCTCACCTGGACTCTCTCTGACTCTCCCAACATTGACCTGGCTCCTTGTATTTGACTCTGTCCTTGTCCACCTATCCAACCACACCCTGAGATCTTCCGGGCGGGATTTTGACTTCTTTTAAGCCTCTTCTTTTTCCCATCTGGGTAGGGGCTTCTAGCCAGCCTGTGACACTCTCTCCTTCCTACCTCCCTGGACCCAGGGGTTTCTTACCATCTGGGCTCTGGCCTGTGGGCAGGGCTCCTGCAGCCATCCTGCTGCCAGGGGCAATGCTCGGATGGTAGAAGAAACGGTGTGCCCTGGCCTGTTTCACCAGAGCAGTTTCATGAACCTCAGTCAGGTTGTAGACTTCTAGTGGTTTTTAGAAAATTTTTTGAGCCTTGGATCCTCTCTTTAAATGAAATCTAACCTGGAAGCCTTCATTTGTAAACTAGAAAGTGCTGATCTGCTTTACTTAAAATGGTGGGCTGGAGTCTTACCTGCTTATCATTCTCTGTCCCTCCTTCTCCCTATGGCTATGAGAAGCATAGTTTTGAAACCCTTTGACTGGAGTACTCCCAGCCCTTTTATCACATTACACACTGTCTTTATCTAGTCCTACCCACACTTGTGAATCAGCTGCCAATTTGCACTGGTGATTTTCGCCATCTCCCGATCTTTATCCTGACTTCCAGTTGCATATTTCCAGTTCCTTACTAGAATTTGCCCCTCAAAGGTCCTCAACATATCTGAAACTTCATCTTAGTATGCCTCCTTCCATGCCCAACCATTTATCTCCTCTATTTTTACTTCTAATCTAAGTTGATGGGATTTCAAGGGCGTTTGGAATTACCTTGGGATACTTCTGTAACCTCAACTCCTGCATAGCTAAAGGGCCACCAATTCCTATGATTCTACCTCTGGAATCTCTCTTGGATCTGTAACCCATTCTCTATTTCCACTGCCCCTGGGTCAGGCTTTTGTTATCTTGGGTAGGGACCATAGCATTGATAATCTGACTTAGTGTCTGACTTGAGTCATTCCAGACTCTGCAATAAAGAGGAAGCCTTCCACGGAGGTGAGACTTGGATCCTTTATTGAAGAATGAGTAGGATATTTATAGGACTTCCTTTGGCCAATAATCCCTGCCTTGCTACATTCTAAGAGTATATTTTAAGACTATGAGGCTCCTTTAAGACAGTTTCTCATATAAATGTTCCAAATGAGGAAAATGCAAATACAGCCCATTCACGAATTTGCCTTTTGTCCCTTCTCTTCTTTTAGAATGACTTTTTCCTTGTGCATGGGTGCAGAGTGTAGTTTGTTATAGCAGTTGTTCTAGTGAGTGTGGAATCCCATGGGCAACCCACTGCCAGTGCCCGTCATTCACAGAAGACGATCTCACTGTGTTTTTTATTGTGCTTCATGATTCACCCACTGCAAGAGAAAACTAACACACAGAAGTGATTGTTCTGTCTCCTGCAGGAAGGGTTCTTATTATGACAGAAAAGTTATTTTCTTTTCTGTGGTTTCTTAAGGGTTCTCTAATTGGGTAACCCCCTACTGACCCCTGGCTATGGTAGTTTCTATATTGACATCTTTGTTCCACTACTTGCACACCGAAGCCAGAGACGAGTAATTCAAACCAACACAGAGCATGAGATAATGGGGCTCTATAAACCACCAGTATTTAAAAGGCAATGACCCCTTAAGTTCACCGGAGTTCTCTTCCATTAAGAATTTTTCTCACCTGCATATAACAGATGGAGTATGTTACAGCCCCACGTCTGCTCTGGATGTGGGTTGAATCGATCTGTCAAGACTTCAGGGGCTCAAATCTAGATTGTTTGGGAATTCATTCACATTCTTCATACACTTGGATAATAACTCAGAATAAGCACAAGAGTTTTGGTTTTTGTTTGTTTGTTTTAAGAAAAACTTAAAATATGGGAAAATATGAAGTATAACAAAAACCTATATTCCTACCATCTGGTAATATTAACTTTTCAAATTTTGTCTTATCTGCCTACGGTGTTTTTTTAAGGAAAGAAAACATTAGAGAAAAGATTAAAATCCTCATTAGCCTCCGACCCTAGCCCCATGCCTGTTACCAGTGCTCTCCTCAGAGGCCACCATCATCACAATGTACTGTGTATCCATGCAGCCCATTCATTTCTTTTATGTTCTTCTTCTGGTATGGAATTTATTTATTGTATTTTTATCCTTTTAGCAGCAATACAATTTTAATATTTATATTTTTCTTTTTCTTTTTCTTTCAAAATCTAAAATATATCAATGTCTATATCCTCCTTAACAAGGCAATGTAACTAGCACACTCTGTGCTGCTTTCGGATTTTCTCCGTCTCTCAACACCATGTTATCACCCATATCTTAGTTCAAGGTAATTTTAATCAGAATTTCTTTTCTTTTTTTTGGTTTCTTCCTTTTTTTTCTTTCTGTCTTTCTCTTTCTGTTACTTCTCTTGTATTTATTTATTAAAAGGTATTCAGGACATGATTCCATAGTGTAGTGATTAGCACATCTGCTTTACATGCAGAAGGTCCTGGGTTCACACCCCAGTGGAGCCATAGTCCATGGTCTATGGCCATGCCACCCTGAACAAGCCTGATGTCTGATCTCGGAAGCTAAGCAGGGTCGGGCCTGGTTAGTACTTGAATGGGAGACCACCTAAGAAGACCAGGTGCTGTAGGCATAAATAATAATAATAAAAAAGGTATTTAATTAGCTTTTCTATCATGTTTTTAATATTTCTTTTCTCGAGATTGTTCCTTGCAATGTGTTCCTTTATCATGGATTCCGTTTTCTTCTTGTGAAGGTATATTCTTAGTGATTCTTCAGTATATCTGAGAGCATATATTTTCTGTGTCCTTATGTCTCTGAAAATGCTTTTGTTTCATCCTCATTTTTAAAGGATAGTTAGTATTGGCATAGAATTCCAAGTTCATAGTAATTATGCCTCGGTCCTTTAAAGATATTGCTGTTTTCCTCTGACATTTTAAGAAAATTGTTCATGAGAAATCTACTATTGATGGTTCTTTTATGGGTAGTCTAATTTTTTTCTCTCATAGCTTCTAGTGCTTTCTCTTTCTCCTCAAATTGATACTGTTTTAATATGGTCTATACAGATATTTTAATTTTTTTAATCTCAAGTGGGTATTTTTATTCTGACTCTTCTCTCGGAAAGTTCCCAGTTTTAAAATTTGCATATTTTCTCTTTTTTATTCTTTATACACTATCTTTTCTTCTTGGAAATCTGTTAGTCAAATTCTCATTCTATTTTCCATGGATTTTAAATATTTAAAAAAAGTAATTTCCATGTTTTTATCTCTCTGTGCTGTGTTCTCGGACATCGTCTGTTCTGAATTCTAATTCACTAATTTTTCCTTTAGCTGTGTTTAGTTCATGAATTAACCCATCTATATTTTTTCTACGTAGTAATGATTATTTCTTGCTTTTCTTGCTTTTGAGTACAGCTATTTTTTTTCCTTCTTTGGAATAATTTAATTTTTTTTCCCTAAAATGTCTATACATTTAGCATAGGAGGCATTTCTATACATTAGGAACAGAAGGGAGAGTGTTTAGAGTATACTCAATTCATAAACTTGATTACTTTTTGGATTATAGCAAATTGCATCCTTTCCTAAATTGTTATATCTACTATTGTTGCAATGACCATATTTTCCAAACTAAATACCAAGTTTCATGGTCTGACAAAAAGACTGTTTTATAAGTTGTTGATTGACTTAAATGAAGTCTTACAAAATTATACAAACAAATTACATTTAAAAATTTGTTGAAAATAATAAAATTACACAACCCATAACAAGCCCACCAAAATAGACTGGAAAAGTCACTATGAGTACACTTTTTGAATCTGTGTTTATGACTCAAGCAGACACAAGGCCTAGAAAATTCTTTCTTGTTCTGTTAAGTTTCTGGATGCAGGAAATAGAATTGAAATGAATATGCAATTAGTAAACATATTTTATAGGGTTTCTTTAATAATCTTAAAGAACACTCTATTATGATTTATTTCTTTCTGATCAAAGTAGGGCCCAGCAAAACATTTCCGTTATTTGAAATTTCTCTGCAAACTGATGGCAATTATAATGTTGGAATTTATATTTGAAAACTGATCACATTTATAAACATATCAACTATATCCATTGAGAAATTCATGTCCCTTCGTTAAAAGAAAGTCTACAAAACATGCCTTCATCATTGCCTGAAAATCATTTTTATATGCCAAGGCTAGAAGTCGGTAGCATAACTAGTTAAACAAAGAGAAAGATATATTTTGTAAATGGGGAAAGGATCAAATTGTCTTTGTTACTTTCAATATTCATGTTTGAAAAGTTTGGATTATGAAGTCAGAAAGTTATATTACACGTAAGAGCAAATAGCATCTATAAATCTTCCTATGTCTTCTTGGTTATTAATTAATGTGCTAATGATGCCAAAAAGTTCCTTAGCTGAAACTTGTGGTTTAAAGTAGCTGTTCTGGGAGAAAAAAAAGAACCTTGGCCAGATTCCCTCTGTAGACCTAAAGACTTTGGTACTTGCCATACAATGAATTATTTGTCCTCATTTTTAGTAAACTAATGAAATTAGTAATTTATGATTCATATCAGTTATACTGAAGGAAATCTAGGTGCACCTTTCCAAAGACAAATTACAAAAATTACATACAAACCAAATAGTACCTGTAATACTTTCAGAGTTCCTGGGGAACATTAAAATTATTTATTGTTTAACATTGTTACAAATAAGGAACCTGTCTATTAAATCTGTTTCAAGTCATGTATTGAAGTTATAATTGGCAATGCTGCCAATCAGGTGTGTCCTAGGAAAGGTCATGAGAGGGCTCATAAGACCTTCCACATCCCTACCACCCCAGAGTAATAAGCTGGTTGCAGGCAAAACTCTAGATTTCTTTTTGCAAAAAGATCTGGTTGGGGTAGAAATATGCTTAGATATCTGAAAAAAGAAGAAAACCCCCAAGAAGAGGCTGACACCAATACGGGTAATATCTTAATCTTTATTCTTACTATATTTCAGGGTGGAGACAAAATGTGCAGTGGAATAGTCCTTTGAAAGGAATTAAAATTATGCCTAGACTAGGAACTTGGAATCTCTGCCGATATGGACAATTATCTGAATCATTAGTCACTAAGATTTAAGAGGTTTTGATTCTACTGTTGTTTCACCAGATCCCTTGAGTTTCTACCTCTGTGAAAATCTAACTACACACTTGCTCTTTTCTTTCTAGATTTAAACTTAGGGATATTTAGGATGAACATTCAGGAATACACCATTTTTTATGGGATATTGATATTTTCCTCTGAAATGAAGATAAAAGTTAGAAATGAAATGAAAGTAAGTTAAACATTTATGAACCTTGAGAGAAAAAAAAATGCCTTGAAATATGTTGAGTAACAATCTTTGACTGTTTAGTGTTTTTTGTACTTAACTCTATATGTCCTTGTACATTTTTTTTGACCTTAAGAGCAAAAATTTTCAATTCTTTTGCATTCATATAAGAAAGTTGAGATATCCAGAAAAGAAATGGCATCTAAGAGAGATACCAGAAGTCAGAGAAGGAGCTAAATACTGAAATCAGGTTTTTGATTTCACTGTATAGCCAGAGGAAAAGTTGGGAGAACAACTTCTATGCAAAAAAAGTTAGTGACAATACTATTTTCAGTACTTGAAAGCAGATTAGATTTAAAGGTGTTCAGTGTAAAAAGTGGGCACACAGAAAAATATAAATTTCTTGTAGGGAAAAAAAAAGTTACAAGAGTTACCTCATGCAGCCTTGGCAATACTGTGCATATCAAAAGCTCCTGACATGAATTTTATGATGTTTTTCATTTAAATGGAATTACCCTCACTTTTTACTGTGACACCAGATTTGAACTTCCTAGATGTATATTTTTAATATTTTCGAAAACATGGGGTTGGTGCAAGCTGATAGCTTTGTGCTGCCAACCCTTGTTGCAGCTGAATAACCAAGAATACCACTTCCCCTTGGCTAACCACTTGCCTAGGGTGCCCGAGAAGAGGCAAGTGTTGAAGAACAGCAGCCTTAGAGTTTTACCCAACACTCTCCAGTGCCTCTGGGTCCCCACCTCCCACAACATAATACCTCCATTTATTAAATATGTGCCTGGAAAATTTCCCCAAGAGCCGCATTCGCTCATGTCCACATTTTATAGTAGTAGATTGTAGAAAGAGAGAGAGAGCACACAAGTGACCCACCTTAATGAGGACTCTGAAAAACGTTCCCAGTCTTATATCTTATTTTTAAATGTATACTTCTGGAATAAAGGAGAAGAATTAGGAAGTCAATGGGATTAACTAAATTCCTTATTTTTATAACACTTAAGGGTTTTTTTTGTCTCATTAAGAACCTGACTGAACACTATATTGTAAGCTATTCCGTGTTCTATACAGGGCTAACATGTTTCATTTCAATTTGTGGCTCATTTGTTTTAAACGTTTCTTCAGCAACAAGAGTGAGCATCAAATCACCTCCCCTGAGAAATGAAGTGTTTAAAAACCCTTAGATCCTACTGTATTCTAATCATTCTATCAAATTGCGTAGGCCCTACCAAATTTGTACCTATATTGTGTCCTTTTTCATCTCCTTCTACTTCATGAGCCTATAGCAGCAAGCCAACAAACACAACAACAAACGAAGACACCTAACACTAAAACATAGCACCCATTGCACTCAACATGCAAGCCAGGAGGCGGGGGAATGGAGAGATGATTCAGGGAGGGGATGTTGAAAATGAGAGGTCATGTTTTCATGCATTCTGTTGCCCGATTCCATTCAGCGAGCTTTGGTTTCATTTAGTGCTGGGAGAGATTTATGCTTATTTTTCTGACTAGGTTAAATATCTCTCAATATGATGAAATAATTCAGAGATGAAATATTTCAAAGACCTCAGGAAATATGAGGAAGATAGTAAGAAAGAAAAGAGTGACCCACCACACAAAGCCTTGCTATTTACTATAGAAAAGCTACCAACTGTGTCTCGTAGCAGCTGAAGGCTGGCTCTCCAGCCCAGGAAGGAACTCATTTCTCCCCTGAGTGTACGAGGGAAAGCAGCCGAGGTCCTCCTGCAGGAGCTTATGTCACTGCTGTTGCTGCTTCTTTGTTTCAAGACACCTGTATTAATTTCCTAGGGTTACTATAACAAGCTACCACACACGGTGGCTTAAAATAACACAAATGTATTCTCTTATTGTTCTGAAGACCAAATGAGTTTAAATAGACCTAAATCAAGGTGTTGGCAGGGCTGTACTCCTTCCGGAAGGTCTAGGGGAGAATCTGTACCTTGACATCTCCAGCTTCTGGTGGCTGCTGGCATCTCTGGGCTTGTGGCCCCATCACTCCAGTCTCTGCCTCCGCAGTCACATGGCCCTCTCCTCTCTGGAATCTCTCTCTTGTAACACTTGTGGGGGCATTTAGGGACCACCCAGATAGCCCAGCACCAATAAGCTCTCCATTTTAAGATCCTTAACTTTATCACATCAGTAAAGTCTTTGTCATAGAAGATAACACAGGTTCCAGGGGTCAGGAGGTGCACTTTTTGGGGGGCCGTTATTCAGCCGATCATAACACCATTGCTTCTCAGATTTCACGGAAGTGCACTTGTTCATCATCTTTCTGAAGATTAGTTTGACTCCACACAACCATGAACCTGGTTTAGTAGTTGTAGTTCTCAGGCCAGATTGAGGGATTACGTTACGTGATGATCTGTATTAGGATTTCTAAGATGAGGATTTGATCTGGAGAAGATGTGTTAATTCTACTTACTTAACGTCTTAACGTCTCCATTTAATTTCCATTTAATAATCAGCAGGACAGTGTGCACTTTGAAGGATTCAGAATTGCAAATATATTTCTTAGTATTGGAAGCTTTGTTTGCCCATGATGTTAAAACACATGCATGAGAAAGGGTACCCCACCTGGCATGGGGAGGTGTGGTAAATGAGCACTGAAAAATAGGAGAGAGTAACAAGAGATGGCATTTGGACTGGGCTCTGAAAGATGGATATCTTTCACGACCATTTCTCTCACTCAAGACTGAATTCGAAGATCCCTCCCAAATTCTTCAGTATCTACCTTCAGTATCTTAATCCTTCTCACATTCTAATAGTCTGTTTACCTGGCTGTCTCCCTAATTAGGCTGAGGACAGAGGTTTGCCTTGTTTCTTCACTGGAGATCCCTAGCATGTGGCATGGTGCCTGGCATATAGCAGAAGCTCAATAAATATGTGTTGGATTGAATGAATGAGTGGAGAGAAGAAAGTAGGGAATTCTGGCAGAGGGTCAGTGTGAGAAAATGCTTGAAGGCAGGACAATTTTTTGCAAAACAATATGGTGAACGTCACGAGGAGGGAAATGGGACGGTGTGGCTCATTTGGCTCAGGAAATGGTTTAGTAGAAAGGAGGGAGGAAATGGATGCTCTGTTCTCACAGTGTCTGGCAGTCCTCCTGTGGCCATCCGTGGCATGTGTGAAGGAGGTGGTGGGTCATTCCTTGCAGAGCAGAGCCCACTGATAGAAGAGGGAATATGGCAAAGGGGATATGAGTGTGGGCCTTGCCACCCAAGTCCTCACTCTGCCACCCGTGTGAGCTTGGGCACATCACTTAGACTCCCTGAGCTGTGTTTTTCTCCACTGTAAAATGCAGATATATTCAGAACAGCCCTGATCTGTGGATAAATAAGACAAGTCATATAAAGAGTCCAGCACAGTGCCTGGGGAGCTGTGGAGTTATCCTTTTGGCTGGGGCAATCCCAGCCACATCATGTTGCTCGATGGGCCTCGGTCAGCAGTTCTGACTGGTGCTGACATCTGAGCCTTCTCTTCTTTTCTTGTTGTGATGAGCAACTAGTGATTCTGTTAGGTCCTAGAGCAACCTTGATGAGAAACCTAGGAGCTCTAGAGGGCAAAGCTGAATATCTCTAAAGCCCTCTGTGCAAGCATAAGCAACAATCGGGACTTTCCTAGTGGCTAAGTGTTGGCCCCAGGTCCATAGTCTCCCTCCAGCTTACAAAGTGATTGTCTTGTAACCTTGAGAAGCTGAGCAAAGGGGCACTGGGAGCTTTGAGGCATCTCGCTCCACTTGAAAATAGAGGTCAAACAAGGCAAGCTTTGGTGCCAGATCTGATTCTAGGGCCAGACTATGGCTTCGGACCTACGTCTCAAAGAGATTAGAACAGAGATCAAAGCCACTGGGAACTTTTCCACTGATAATTGGAATTAATTATAAATAACAACACAGAAGCCCAAACTGTTGTTTCTCCTGGTGTCTGTCTTACGTGCCAAAGCATAGAACTTAAATAAAAATTTTGGAGAAATGCTAGCTGGTGCCAAGGTCTTTGCTCTCACGGTGAGAGTTGCTTAGCAGGTTTCCTCTTCATCTAGAGGGTCAAAGGTCAGGAGGAGCAGTGCATTTCAAATTACTCGGTGGACTGGATAAAACCCACTCATAAGTTGATATTTTTTTTAATAGATGAAGACCTCGCCAGAATTCTAATTAAAAATCAATGTGATATATAATTAAATTCTAGTGATCACATATGCAGCAGCCCGTCTCTGTAGCTTTTAGAGGAGGAATGCTTTTATTGATCAATTCAGGAGCCCTGCGAGGTTGTCAATATGAGATGTCTCGTCTGAGGGCTGGGTGGCTGCTCAGAGCCGGCAGCGTCTGCGCGCCCAGCCTGAAGGACACTCCACTGACTCCAGCAAAGGGTTCAGTGTCCCCTGATTATTTAAGTGCTCTGCCCAGAGGGCCAGGACCCGGACCACAGTCTCCACCCCGCCTTCCATCTCTCTGAGCAGCAAGCTCTGAAAAGGAAGCTTTAGAAAGGGAAAGAATGTCGATAACTGTTGTTCAGACTCAGGTTGTCATTTCGGCTTCCCTTCTCTGGTTCCATCAAGGGCAAGTCTTCATTATTTTCAATAAGGTCTGTCAGGTACCAAAAAGGAGCTGAGTCAGAATGACTAAGGGTCGCACTGATTACAGACTTTTGTGAAGGCAGCCCATGCCCTTAGGTAGTCCAGCTCAGTCCTAAGATCCATCCTACCTCTTTGTGCGGAAAAGCATTATTGGTATTTTTGAATTCTTTAAAAACAGAGGTGTCAGTGTTGCTTTCCATGCATTTGTAGCAACACCCCAAGCAATTCGCTAGCAAAGGCTCAATGTATAAAATGTCTAGAGTTTATACATTCAAAAGACTTCCACCCTTGATTTTTGTCCCGTCAGCTGATCCTTGTCACAATAGGGCAAGTGTTATTTTTATTCCCACTTTACATATGAGCATTTCGCCCTCCAAGGCATAGAGGGATAACGAATGTCTCCAGGTTCATCCCACCTAACAGATTTCCGGAGTGGAATGCTGGTCTTCCTGTTTCACGTCTTGCACCACGTCACCCTCTCAGTGACCACTGTCAACCTGCATGTCCCTGCCAGGCCCTCCTGTGTCCAGAGCGCTTGTGTTCTCTCTCTCGTTCTCTCTTTTTAAGCTGAATTTAGTCAATATATATTTTATTTATATATATTATATATATTCTCCCGCTTTTTTCTTTCGATTTTTATTATATGTATATGAATATATTTTTATCATAAAGGATTTAAATTATGTATGAGAATATAGAGCACAAAAGGGCCCATTCAGAGCTCGGAACACATTTACTCCCTCTGCCCTCCTGGGCCAACAGGAAGTACTCTCCTCCCTCCTTCCCCTTCTCCTCCCTCCTTCCCATCTCCTCCCCTGTCCTCCGTTTCTTCTCCTTTCCCTTCTTCTTCCTCCCCTTCTCTTTCTCCTTCTCTTTTCCCCCCTCCTCTCCCTCCTCCTTCTTCTTCCTTCTCCTTTTTTCTCTCTCTCCCTTCTCCCCACCCCTCATATATTTAAATAAAATGGAGATACGATTTTGCACAAAGAAAATAATAGTTTTAGAAGCCTGGCTTGGTGGAAAGCAAGAATTTTGTCAAATTCTGTCCTTTATAGGAAGGAAAAAGACTGGGGGTTGTAGCTCTCAGAATTCTCCCATCGTGCAGAGCCGGGGCTGAGTAAGAAGGGAGGAGGATGCAACGTAGATGAAGGACAAGAGGAGCTTGATGGGTCACCCTCCTGGGCTTTGCGGGAAAACGTAGGAAGCAAGACGAGTAAAGCCCGAGGAGTCACCATTGGTTTCTTTCTTTCACTCCTATCCCATATGCATTCTACCGGCAAATATTCTCAGCTCCATCTTCATAATAGAACCAAAATTTGTCCCCTTTTGACCACCTCCCAGCTAACATTCTGGTCCAAGCTATGAGTATCTTTCCCCTGGATTATTGCAATGGTATCTGTGGTATGCCAGGGCTGGCTTGTTAAATCGCAAGAGCTGATTGTTAAATTTCCAGGAAGTGTGTTAGTCAGTTAAGTACAACTATAATTAAAAATTAAATAATGTCCATCAATGGATGAATGGATAAAGAAAACAAAATATACAACATAAAATATTATTCAGCCATAGAAAAGAAGGAAATTCTGCCATTGCAATGATTTGGAAGGACCTTGAGGACATTATGCTAAGGGAAGTCAGAGAAAAACAGATATTGTATGATCTCACTTATATGTGAAATCTAGAAATATTGAACTCAGAAACAGAGAGTAGATTGGTGGTTGCCAGAGGCTGGGGAGTTGGGAAATGGGATCTGGTCAAACTTCCAGCTTTAAGATGAAAAAGTTCTGGGGCACAGTATGGTGACTGTAGTTAGCAATACTGTATTGTATACTTGAAAGTTGCTAAGAGAGTAAATCTTAAAAATTCTCATCATAACAACAGCACCAACAAAATGGCAATTATGTGAGGGACTAAAGGTGTTAACTAGCCTTATTATGGTAAACATTTTGCAATACATATGTGTATCAAATCATCACATTGTACATCTTAAACTTACACGATATCATACGTCAATAAAACTGAAAAAATTAAATAACATAAAGTTATCATTAAATTATACTAAAAACCAAGGTAGTATATGTTATAAAGCCATCATTTTCTAATTTTACTCTATTTAACTGTTATCTATGCTCTTGAGGTTATTGACATCGGCTGTATTTGTACTGTGGAAATACTATATAATGGTGGCCGATGAGTACCTCTTCCCAGCTATGGTGGGACTATCAACACCGTGGAAATCAGCAAACACTACGAGACAGTAGTGGTTAACAATTCTGAGCACTTACTGTGAATGTTTCACTTTGAATGACTACAAGTCCCCATCTTCTGAAGTAAGAATTCATCAGACCGGAAGTCACTCCGAAATTCCCAACATCTCCCTCCTTCTCTAATCTGGGTTAGTTTATCCTAGCTAAGTACTGCTCTTTGATGTTCCCCCCGCCGAAGTCTCACCTCCACATTGAAACTTTCCTTCTATTTTATTTATCTGTTCTCATTAACACTAACCTGCATTTTAGGTTGGTGGGACAGAGTCAGTACACGTTAGGAGCTAAATAAAGACATACCAATTGATTCAGGACTAGGGACCTGGCCCAGGACAGGATAATGTTGCAAATACTAGTGAAAATTGATATCAAATAACATTATCGTGCTGGCCATTATCATCATCTGATGGAGCTAACATTTTTACTTTGTCCTTTGTTTCACTTATTCACATACAATCTGTGAGATAAACAATATCATCTCTACTTTACAGATGAGGAAGTTAAGAAATGTGCCCAGGGTCAGACAGCTTGTAGGAGGCAGAGCTAGGACCTAAATCTGTACTCTTCCTCAGAGAAGAAATTTTCAACTAACTAATTTTTTGAGGGCAAGGTCGGAGGTCTTCATGAAAAGTTGAATTTTCTGGGGAACTCTAAGTGATACGGAAGAATGCTCATTGTGGTTCCGTGGAGGCCCTGCCATTGAACACCCTTGTTTTCCAGATAAAGAGACTGTCATGAGGTGTAGTGACTTTCCCAGAGTCACAAGGATCGCATAAGGCTTTCTGTGTTCCCGATATTTGCAACTAGTAGGAGTAAGTGCTACCCCATCTATTGGAAGTGATTTGCTTTGGCTTCACTGTGGGGATCTTGAGTCAGGGGCAAATGACACCAATGTAAGCATAGCCCTTCTTGACATGGTGGTTATGAGAAAAGATAACGTGTCGTTGCCTCCAGAAGTTGAATGGGGATTCAGGAGGACTTCAGGAGTGTTGACTAGAACTTGAGGTTAGATGGCCCTCTTCTTCTGGGTCTGGATCTGAAGCCATAGTCGTAGTTTCAGAATCAAGGACTAGAAGTCGACTTAGAGCTATGTTAAATTAAGCTCATTCAATCTTAAATTTTGCATCTCTTCTGATAAATTTCGATCACGTATTAGGACAGCAGCAAAAAGATACGTGACTGTTGAAACCGATGAATTTAAACTTTAACCCTGGCTTTGGCTCTTTCTGATTATTTCCCTAAGGCAAGTTATTTTGCTTCTCTCAGCCACAGTTTCTTCATTTGCACAATGAGGATAATGTTGGGATTAAATGAGATCAAGTGTGTACAGGGCCCATTAACATGCTTCGTGCATGGTCAGCGTGCTTCAAGTCTAGGTTTTCTTCCAGAAATACAGACTGGGTCCCTCAGGAGGGTTTGGGCTGGCCTCACCTGATGCCATTCTTCCTACCAGTTTCAAGCTGGGCTGCTCGCCTGTGGCCAGGGAGTGTATTCCAAAAGCATTCCTATTTGCCAGCTCAGGCCTTGGGGCTGCTGTGAAGTCGTAATTCCTTTCATGGAGCTCCTGTGTGTGACAGGGTGTGCCCAGCTCTTAAAGTGCTTTGATGAAAATGCCTTTGTGCTAAAAGCTCTATAAATATAAGGAGCAGACCTGGGTGTGGTGGTTCCAAAATACTCCCAATGTCAGCCATCATCAAAGGCTCAGGTCACAGAAAAGTTGGAAATGGAGGTCATTTGCCAATTCGGCGATACTCCAAAGGAGAGATGGCTTTTCTTTTTCAGCTTCCACTTTAACTCACTTTGCTTGATCGTACGAGGCCCATTTTGCCTTTCTTGTGTCTCCAGAGCTACAAAAACCTGATTTCAAATATCTTTAAAGAGAACTGCCAATTGCAAACCTTCTCTCTACCCACCTCTACTTGACTCAGCTGACCTATCACCCAACACCACCCAACAGCACCCCCTGGTGGCCAGTAGGAAGCTTCTCTGACCCCACACCTTTACCATCTCTTTCCTTATCCTTCAGTAGGAATGTACTCATTCATTCATTCATTCATTTGACAGCTTTTTATTGGTCGACTATGATGCATCAGGCATTGTTGACACCGGAGATACTAATGTAAACAGATATGTTCCAGCCTTCAGGGAGTTACAACTCTGTCACAACTTAGTAAGGAAATAGACAAATGATTAAAATTAGAAAATGTTTGGGCCACAGCAGAAATATACTCAGGGTGCCAGGGAAGGAACCAGAAGCATACTTGTTTTGAAGCTAAAAAAACTAAAACTTCAGGGTCTGCTCATTTGCATAGACCCCTTCTGAAGCCTTAACAATGTGTTCATACGGTCATTTATTTTTATAAAATTTACAAAAATAAGCTACTTTAAAGAAACTAGTTAAAATTACTTTTTCTTTTTCTATACTGTCCTTTTCTCTGTCATATTTCTCCTTGTATTAGGTGGCATGGAAGCAGCCAAGGACATTTTTGGAACTGGCTTAGGAAAGGTTGAGTTTGGGATACATTTTGTTTGGGTTTAGTGAGGTATTTTTATGTGGTTCATAGTTAAGCTATTGACAGCCCTTCTTGTGCAGGAACAGCTTCCAGAAATACTCCTGTCGCCCACTGCTCTGACTCACCAGCACTGTGACGTAAAGCTTCACAATGAGAGGTTACATCCCAATTTAAATATGTCTTCTAGCTCCTGGCACCAGAACCATGTGAATAATGGAAGAGAAACGTGATTTAAACGTATGGAGCCAGAAGCTGTAGAATGTTCTTCAAGTTATAAGATGTGTCTGTCTTAGTGTAAGCAGAAGATCTGCTTGTGGAAAAACTTGAGAGAGGTTCCCCTGGATTTGACAGCAATCTTAAAAGTTTTGTATGACGTTACCAGTACTGAGCTGTGAAGCTGAAAGAAATGTTTTCAAACAATCTGTACTATAAACCAAATTGCCATCAACTATGTTAGAGAAAAGAGAATGGATCTCTCTATTCTCTGTATGGTATGTAGAAAATATAAAATTATTCTATGAAGAAGTGATCAGAGTATGCAGCTAAAAAGTAGAGGGAAGAAAGGTATTATAGAGGTATGTAAGGCAATCACTATCAAAATATATTTGTGGTATTTGTCAGATGATGGAGATATATAATCTCTTATATTTGTTTTTCTAAATGAATATTCATTTTCACACTTGATTTTCTCTTTATAATTTTGTATTTTTTTCTGTAAAGGGGGCCTCCCACACTGTATCAACTTGAGACCCTACAAAACTTGGGTCGGATCCCAGAAAGAGATGCTAAGTTTGCCCAGAGCGGGGACCAGTGGGGGTTCACGGAGGGTTGGTATGTGAGCATAGAGATGTAAGAAATCTATGAGCTCGCCAAGTAGAAAATGATGAGGGGACTTTCCAGGCAGAAGGACAAAGGCGACGGGCATGTGAGAGCATTTCCTCACAGCAAAGTGGGACATGGTGACCGTGGGTACTGGAGGCCAGAGGGGCTCAGGGGCCAGATCATGAAAACTGCTTCTTCCGTACTATGAGATTAAGCAAAGGGGACCCACTGGAGAGCTTAGAAGAGAGCAAGCAGATGCAGGCTTGGGAGTTTTCTAACTTTCCCCTGTCTTCGTCACTTGTAGCGTTTGCTTAATCTACCTTCTTTAATCTTTCTCATCTCTGTGTAAATACCCCCTTTAATCTTCCTCCTTTCTCATTGGTTATTTGGGAAACTATTTCTCTAGTCTTCCCTCCTCTCTGTCCTGGGCAAGCAACTTCTTATGTATCTCTCCCCAGTTCATTTGTGAAATAGGAGTGGCTACAATCATCAGATGAAATAAGACAATACTGATGCGCACCCACTGTCTTAGGCTGTTCAAGCTGTTATAACAAGATAGTACAGGCTGGGGAGCTTATAAAGAATGGAAATTTATTTCTCACTGTTCAGGAGCCAGCATGGTCCAGTGAGCAGGCGCCTTCTCCCTAGTTCATAGGTGGCGTGCCTTCTTGCTGTGTCCTCACGTGGTGAATGGGCTAGAAACCTCCCTGGAGCCTCTTTTATAAGACACTGATCCCATTCATGAGGGCTTCACCTGTGTGACTTAAGTGCCTCCTAAAGGTCCCTTTTACTAATACTACTACCTTCGGGGGTTGAGAATTTCAACATATGAATTTTTGGAGACACAGGCATTCGGACCATAGCATGCACTATGTGACAGGTGCTAAGAAAATAGCTGATGATGAAAAGAGCAGAGGCCTTGCCCTCATGGAGTTTATGAGTCTAGCGGGAAGTTTGGCTAAACGAGCAACCAGTCCCCTTGATTCCTAATGAGCTCTGGAAGAGAAAGCTTGCACCACACTTTGTTTATCTGTTCATGGGTTGATGGACATTTGGACTGTTTTCACCCTCGGCTATTGTGAATAGCGCTGCTATGAACATTTACATAAATGCGTTTTTTTGGGAACCAATTTTCAGTTCTTTGGGGCACATACCTAGAGGTGGAATTGCTGCCACTTGTGTTTTGGATTCTTTGTCATTCTATCTTTCGAAATCTTGATTTATCGATTATTCCCTTTGTTTCTTCAATCTTTTCATCACCCTTGCCTGCTTCTCCCTAGTGTAGAAGCACACCGACTCGATTTAAAATAAGCATCCAGACACCTTGAAAGACAGCTCATGATTTTTTGTTACAGAATATCTCAGTGTGAATCAGTCATGGAAAATCTTTACAAAAGAATTTGAAAAGTATGGTGAGAACGGAGGACAAAGAAATTCTCAGCAAATGCAGTTATAGGAAACTACTTCTCTTCAGCCTCATTTTTAGAGTTATGACTGTGACGGTTGGCAGTTTCCACTTCTGTGTTGCTTGATTTTTATTATATTCGTGCACTTAAGAAAACAAAAGTTTCACACAGATTGAGGCCAACTTCTCTACCTTTCCACATGTAGATTTATGTCTTAATTTGGTACATTTGAAAATATAGGTTGCTTTGAAACGCTGCTTCGTAGGACGGAGAAATGAAGTTGAGTGAATTAGAGGTGATTAAGTCAGCATACTGAGAAAGTCCTGGTGGCATGTGGCCAGAAGGACTCAGTCTGTGGAATCACAGACTCTCTTCCTGGACAAACGACTGAGGGCAGTCTGTACTCTGTAGAATCTGAACATATCTTTTCAACAATGTCCAAGTTACTTTCTAAGGTTTCTTTAAGATTCAGAAGCCTACGATTTTAAATATAGTACTGTCTTTGTCATGTGATCAGATACAAAAGTGGCAGGATTCCTATTGACATTTCTTACTTCCAGTCTAAGCATAAGAGATTTGTCGAAATATAAATTTGCTGATAAATATATTTCCGGTCCTTAAAAGTACATTTACTGCACTTGCCTTTGAACATGTAAGCTGTACATATTTCATGGGACAAGTTTGGTAAAGAACGTCTCAGAAGAAAGTCCTGGTTTTAGTCACTAGAGAGAATTCTTCACTTGAAACTGCTAGTAGTTCTTACCAGATACTTTTTCAAGTTCCTAAATAAAAAAAGTAAATAACTTGAAGTTTTGTTTGTTTGTTTGTTTTGTGTTTTAACTCTTAAAAGATACTATTCTGTTTGGTAAAACTCTACCATCTCATGCAGCTTTTATATTCTTTGCATTCTCTTCTCATTTAATCTCAACGATACTTGCTTCTCCATGAGTGACTTCATTTGTTTTTCTTTTTTCTTTTTTAACATGTTACAATTTCTTTTTTTCTTTTCTTTAAATGAATGGAGTGTCCATATCCATGACGTTTTTAAGAAGCATGCCGGAGGCCTGGAATGCTTATTTTGTTTGAGTAAGAGGTGACTATTTATTCATTTAGGCTGGTGGATGCTGCTGTGTCACCTGCTAAGTCAGATCTATTTTTGGAGAGCCTCTACCTGTGTTCACTTATCTCCCCGGAAACAGGTCTGCTGTGCTTTGTTTCCACCCATCTATGCAACACCCTGGAGTTTGTGACTCTTTCTTCCCACACATTTGTCTTCTGTCCCTACTTGGAAACACTGTACTTCATTGATTCTTCCTTGCAGTGTTTTCATTACCTCTTTATGACTCTAAAGGGCACTTGCTCAAATCATGTCTCCAGGATAAACAGCATGAAGGTCTTAGTCCTTAAACATTCCCTGCCTGCGTGCATTTTTAGGCATGGACAAGGGCTACCTGAGAGGATCTTACTCTGACAGGGTCAGTGGTTTCTAGCTCTTCAGGGGCCATCATGTCTACCTGGTAAGCCATGGAGATTTTTTTAAATACATATTTGCTTTGATATTTCATCATGTGAGAACATAGACAGAGCAACTTGATGTTAGAGTTGCAGGGGCCTCACTACAGAGGGATGAAAAAAGAATTCTATATTTTCTTACTTAATCCCATTAAGATTTTTTAAAAATAAAGGCCAAAAAGTTTATAATTGATGAAAATGGGGTCCCCAGGAGTTGTGCATCTTGAAGCACTGCAGCCCTGAATGTGTTTCTTTACCCCAGAAGAATCTGCAAGTATATATTTCATTTGTAAGTATCCGCAATTTTTACCCCCAAATAATGTGCATTGTGTAAATGCTCCTTTCCTCGAGAATTTGTTAACTCAACAAATATTTACTGATGGTTCACCCTGTGGGAAACACTGTGCTTGCTCTGGGCAACACAGATGTCCACAGTCAGACCTCATGTCCTTAAAGAGCTGGCAAAGTTACCAAAAGGGAAAAAGAAAAGAAAAATGTAATTGAGGGGTTATTTGCATACAAACACTAAGTGGCAACGTTGGTAAATTTAATAATGGTGTCCGTAAGTTAATCGTAAACAACTTTCCAGCCCCAAAGGCTTGTGCTCCTGCTGAGTCTGGATAAATGATTTTACCACAAAATATTAGATTAAGAGAAATTCATTTAAGGTTTACATGGATTATAACAAAAATGTGAGTGCTGCTAGAATGTCTTTTACTAGTCTAAATTCAGAAAAACCTCTGAGTCTTTTTCTTTTCGTAAAAAAGGTGAATTTGCTTTTAGCTGTTTTTTGGACCTTTGAAGACACAGACTGAGAGAAGATTTACCCTTGTTTTCTTCTGTTCCTGTTTTGAAACATTTCAGGAAGCTGAGCAATAAGCCCTAGAAATAAAGAGATATAAGCCACAGCTAGAGGTTACTTGGCCCTTGTGTAGTTTTGTTTTGAAGGCTAGTCTGAAATACAGAAACAATCTCATTGACTTTCAGATCAAAGTCATCAAGAGGAAGTTCACAGAGAAAGAAAGAACCAAATCTTGCTCTCACCAGATGATGGCTGGCTCCTCTCTGGGCGAAATGCAGCTTTCTCCAGCATTTGTGCTTTTTTTCTCTACTGCGTTTCCTCTGTGCTGTTAAAAAACAAAATTTAAGTAAATTTTAAGACATAATTGGCTTTTTAATTTTTAATTAAATTTACTAGAGTGATATTGGTTAATAAGATTATCTAATGAGTTAATAAGTTTTGACCTGCTTGTGCCAAAAGATTTGGGAACAGAAAGCCAAATTTCCCATACGCATTTCCCGTATGTGTGATGGTAGAACTCACTTTGAGACGATCTGTGATGACATTAAAGGTAGCTGTAAGACGATGACAGGATCAGAGTTTGACTCTGAGGCATTGAAGCGCAAGAAAAATGGAATCTGTGGAGAAGACTAACAGTAGTACATGTTATCATCTAATTAGGACCAGCTCGAATTTTGGCAAATGATTCATGTTGTAGGAGGTCAGTATTGTTAGGCCTGCTTTTGAGAGATTGCAGAGCACTGTACCAATAAATATTCTTCCCCTTTCTAATATCATGTATTAACTTGTTTTTGTGGGGCAGCTATTATGAATTGGCAAGTGACCACATTCTGTACAGTTTAACTAATGCTGGCGTTTTTTTTTTCCTAGTGAAGGATAAGTTTTAAAAAAAAAATTGTGACACTGATGCAGAAAACTTGATACAGTATTTATATCTTCTAATCAGGATAGTCTTTGCAATTATGAGCTGCTACTGCTTAAGAGCTGGATCAGAACAATTTTACTGCCATCTGTCCTCTTAACATTAAGATTTGAAATAGAATAGTCCATGATCTGAGACAGCATCCCTACGTTTTCTCTATAGCTTCACACTTTGTGTTCTGTCAAGTATTCTGACAGTACCCCTGTAGCATGGCCAAAAGTTTGGTTTATATGGGCCTAAAATTCTAAACAAACTCCAGACTTGGAGAGTCATTTTGGAGGAAGACTGGTGCAGTATTTTAACCTAATAAAAGTGATGAGAGCAAAGGGGAACAAAACCTATAAAGCTGGTAAATGTAGAAGTTTGTTTTATTTCCCGGGTGTGGCTTCTTCAGTGGACCAAGCTGCAATGCGGTATTGATTTGACAGAGCCTCTACTTTAGTGATGTCTGTCTCAAAATGATTCCAAATGATTTCTGTACTTCAAAATAAAGCCAAACTTGGGGAAATAAATTATATAAGTGTCAAGTGTACAATTCTATAATTTATCATTTGTATCTTGTGTTGTGGGTTCACCACCCAAAGTCAAATCTTCTTCCATCACCATATATTTGACCTTGGCCTGTTCGAATTCCTTGCACCCTCTTCCTCTCTAGTAACCACTATTCTCTCTGTCTATGTGGTTTTTTTTGTTTGTTTATTTTGTTTGTTTGTTGGTTGCTTTCTGTTTTATATCTCACATATGAGTAAAATCATATGGTTCTTGCCCTTTTCCATTTGACTTATTTTGCTTAGCATGATACTCTCAAGATCCTTCCATGTTGTCACAAATGGCAGTATTTTATCTTTTCTTATGGCTGAGCAATACTCAATTGTATATGTATACCACATCTTCTTTATCCAATCATCCATCAAAGGACACTGGCGTTGTTTCCATGTCTTGGCTACTGTAAATAGTGCTGCAATAAACATAGAAGTATATATATCTTTACTAATAAATGTTTTCGAAATTTTAGTGTAGGTACCCAGAAGAGGGATTATTGGGTCATATGGTAGCTCTATTCTTAATTTTTTTAGGAGCCTCCATACTATTTTACATAGCAGCTGTATCAGTTTACATTCCCCCCCAGCACTGTATGAGGGTTCCTTTTCCTCTACATTCTCTCCAATATGTTATCTCTGATCTTATTAAGAGTAGCCATTCTAATAGGTGTGAGGTGGTAGTTCATTGTGGTTTTGATTTGCATTTCCCTTATAGCTAGTGAGCATCTTTTCATATATCCATTGGCCATTTGTATATCTTCTTGGGAAAAGTGTCTGTTCAGGCCTTCTGCCCATTTTTTAATTGGATTGTTTAGGGTTTGTTTGTTTTGTTTGTTTGTTATATGAATTCTTTATATATTTTGGACATTAGCTCCCTATCAGAAGGATGGTTTGCAAATATCTTCTCCCATTAGGTTGGTTGACTTTTTGTTTCATCAGTGGTTTCTTTTGCTGAGCAGAAGCTTTTTAGTTTGATGTAGTCTCATTCATTTATTTTTGCTTTTACTTC
>NW_011888931.1:2703647-2704122 GCF_000151845.1 Pteropus vampyrus | reverse complement strand
TTGTTTCATCAGTGGTTTCTTTTGCTGAGCAGAAGCTTTTTAGTTTGATGTAGTCTCATTCATTTATTTTTGCTTTTACTTCCCTTGCCTATGGGGTCAAATTCACAAAATCCTCTCTGAGATCACAGTCTATAAGTTTAGCACCTATGTTTTCTTCTATGTATTTTATTGCTTCGGGTCTTATATTTAGGTCTTTGATCCATTTTGAGTTAATTTTTGTTTATGGTGTCAGATAGCAACCTAGTTTCATTCTTTTGCATGTAGCCTTCCAATTTTCTCATCTACCGTTTACTAAAGAGGCTTTCTTTTCCCTATTGTATGTTTTTGCCTCTTTCATTGAAGATTAGTTGCCCATATACACGTGGGTTTATTTCTGAGCTTTCAATTCTGATCGACTGATCTGTGTGTCTGTTTCTCTGCTAATACTATACTGTTTTGATTATTGTAGCTCTGTAGTATAATTTGAAGCCAGGGA
>NW_011888931.1:2700675-2702767 GCF_000151845.1 Pteropus vampyrus | reverse complement strand
TTGTTTCATCAGTGGTTTCTTTTGCTGAGCAGAAGCTTTTTAGTTTGATGTAGTCTCATTCATTTATTTTTGCTTTTACTTCCCTTGCCTATGGGATCAAATTCACAAAATCCTCTCTGAGATCACAGTCTATAAGTTTAGCACCTATGTTTTCTTCTATGTATTTTATTGCTTCAGGTCTTATATTTAGGTCTTTGATCCATTTTCAGTTAATTTTTGTGTATGGTGTCGGATAGCAACCTAGTTTCATTCTTTTGCATGTAGCCTTCCAATTTTCTCATCTACCATTTACTAAAGAGGCTTTCTTTTCCTTATTGTATGTTTTGCCTCTTTCATTGAAGATTAGGTGCCCATATACACGTGGGTTTATTTCTGAGCTCTCAATTCTGATCGACTGATCTGTGTGTCTGTTTCTCTGCTAATACTATACTGTTTTGATTATTGTAGCTCTGTAGTATAATTTGAAGCCAGGGAGTGTGCTACTTCCAGCTTTGTTCTTTTTTCTCAGGATCGCTTTGGCTATGTGAGGTCTTTTGTGGTTCTATACAAATTTGATGGCCTTTATTGTTTTATTTCTTTGAAAAATGCCATTGGGATTTTGTTGGGGATTGCATTAAATCTGTTATTGTTTTGGGTACTAGGACCATTTTAACGACGTCAATTCTTCCAATCCATGAACACAGAATATCTTTTCATTTATTTGTGTCTTCTTCAATTTCTTTCAACAGTGTCTTGTAGTTTTCAGTGTGTAGATCTTTCACACACTTTGTTAAGTTTATTTCTAGGTGTTTTATTCTTTTGTTACAATTGCAAATAAAATTATTTTTTCATTTCTGTTTCTGAAATTTCATTGTTAGTATAAGGGAATGAATTTTTGTGCATTGATTTTTGTATCCTGCAAATTTACTATATTTGTATATTGTTTCTAATAGTTTTTTTGGTGGAGTTTTTAGGGTTTTCTATGTAAAGAATTACGTCATCTGCAAAAAGTGACAATATGACTTCTTCGTTCTCAATTTGAATGCCTTTTATTTCTTTCTCTTGCCTGATTGCTCTAGCTAGAACTTCCAAAACTATATTGAATGATAGAGGTGATAGCAGACAGTCTTGTCTTGTTCCTGATCTTAGAAGAAAAGTTTTCAGTTTTTCAGTATTGGCTATGATATTAGCTGAGGGTCTGTCATGTATGACCTTTATTATGTTGAGGTATTTTTCTTCTATACCCAGTTTGTGGAGTATCTAATTGGCTTCATTAAATGATTCATGAAATGGGCAGCATTTCATCTAGCAAGAAGAGAGATACTCTGAGGAGTTATATAAAATGGAAAGCTTTTATAGAAAGGAGAGTGGGGCAAGGAAGCCATTAGCAAAAGAAAAATGAAAGTTTATTAAAGGAAGTCATTAGAAAAAGAAAAATAATAGTTTGTTGGAAGAAAGTAAGAATTTAAGGTGACAATGGCTTCTCATTGTCTGAGCTGTAGCATTTTCTGTTGACTGAAGTTGTTGCTGGGCAAGCAGAAAATCTTCCTTCTTCCTGCCAGGGTAGTAAAGTAGAAACATCTTCCTTTTGGAGACACAAGGTATGTCTCTTCCTGTTTGAGATAATTCATGATGACTGATAGTGTGTGAAGTCTCTCTCTACGGGTCTTCCCAACTCCATTTTTGGTTGAGATTTCCTTTATTAATTTTCACAGTGCTTATGAGAAGTATAATGTGGATAGATAATCCATATCTTTATATTTATTTTTAGAAATAAATGTGAGACAATAAATGTGAAGCAGTGACATATAGACCTCCTTTTAATAGTTCATTAATCATGTTAACATTTATAAGTCATAATGTTTCTACAGTTTGAGAGGAAAATCTGAAAATAGTATTTATACAAATTAATTTTTTATGGGCCTTCACATCTTGAGAAATGGCTGCTGAGAAAAGCAATGCAGCATGCTTAGAGTATTGTTGAGTTTTTAAATTCTTATAGTCAATGCTTCGTTCTCCTGACCTCTTTCCGGTTTTCTCTCGTTGGTGAGCCTTTGTTCCAAAGCAGTAAATGAACTTGCTGAACATTTTCAGTGGGTCATCCTACAATCGC